>NC_042988.1:37800879-37868836 GCF_901001165.1 Salmo trutta | reverse complement strand
AGATTCAGATAGAGATTCACCTTGAGGTTAGTTTTAGATAGAATTCCACATTGAGGTTGTTTTAGTAGAGATTCCACCTTGAGGTTAGTTGAGATAGAGATCACCCTTGAGGTTAGTTTTAGATAGAGATTCCACCCTTGAGGTTAGTTTTAGATAGATTCCACCCTTGAGGTTAGTTTTAGATAGATTCCACCCTTGAGGTTAGTTTTAGATAGAGATTCCACCCTTGAGGTTAGTTTTAGATAGAGATTCCACCCTTGAGGTTAGTTTTTGATAGAGATTCCACCCATAATGTTAGAGTTTGGTAGAGATTCCATCTTAATGTTAGAGTTAGATAGAGATTCCACCCTTAATGTTACAGTTAGGTAGAGATTCAACCCTTAATGTTAGAGTTAGATAGAGATTCCACCCTTAATGTTAGAGTTAGGTAGAGATTCCACCCTTAATGTTATAGTTAGGTAGAGATTCCACCCTTAATGTTAGAGTTAGATAGAGATTCCACCCTTAATGTTACAGTTAGGTAGATATTCCACCCATAATGTTAGAGTTAGATAGAGATTCCCTCTTAATGTTACAGTTAGGTAGAGAATCCACCCTTAATGTTAGAGTTAGATAGAGATTCCACCCTTAATGTTAGAGTTAGGTAGAGATTCCACCCTTGAGGTTAGAGTTAGATAGAGATTCCACCCATAATGTTAGAGTTAGATAGAGATTCCACCCTTGAGGTTAGAATTAGGTAGAGATTCCACCCTTAATGTTAGAGTTAGATAGAGATTCCACCATTGAGGTTAGTGTTAGGTAGCGATTCCACCCTTAATGTTAGAGTTAGGTAGAGATTGCACCCTTAATGTTAGAGTTAGATAGAGATTCCACCCTTGAGGTTAGAGTTAGGTAGCGATTCCACCCTTAATGTTAGAGTTAGATAGAGATTCCACCCTTAATGTTAGAGTTAGGTAGAGATTCCACCCTTAATGTTATAGTTAGATAAAGATTCCACCATTAATGTTAGAGTTAGATAGATATTCCACCCTTGAGGTTAGTTTTAGATAGATTCCACCGTTGAGGTTAGTTTTAGATAGAGATTCCACCCTTGAGGTTAGTTTCAGATAGATTCCACCCTTGAGGTTAGTTTTAGATAGAGATTCCACCCTTGAGGTTAGTTTTAGATAGATTCCACCCTTGAGGTTAGTTTTAGACAGATTCCACCCCTGAGGTTAGTTTTAGATAGAAATTCCACCCATAATGTTAGAGTTAGGTAGAGATTCCACCCTTGAGGTTAGAGTTAGATAGAGATTCCACCCATAATGTTAGAGTTAGATAGAGATTCCACCCTTGAGGTTAGAATTAGGTAGAGATTCCACCCTTAATGTTAGAGTTAGATAAAGATTCCACCATTAATGTTAGAGTTAGATAGATATTCCACCCTTGAGGTTAGTTTTAGATAGATTCCACCGTTGAGGTTAGTTTTAGATAGATTCCACCCTTGAGGTTAGTTTTAGATAGAGATTCCACCCTTGAGGTTAGTTTCAGATAGATTCCACCCTTGAGGTTAGTTTTAGATAGAGATTCCACCCTTGAGGTTAGTTTTAGATAGAGATTCCACCCTTGAGGTTAGTTTTAGATAGAGATTCCACCCTTGAGGTTAGTTTTAGATAGATTCCACCCTTGAGGTTAGTTTTAGATAGATTCCACCCTTGAGGTTAGTTTTAGATAGAGATTCCACCCTTGAGGTTAGTTTTAGATAGAGATTCCACCCCTGAGGTTAGTTTTTGATAGAGATTCCACCCATAATGTTAGAGTTTGGTAGAGATTCCAACTTAATGTTAGAGTTAGATAGAGATTCCACCCTTAATGTTACAGTTAGGTAGAGATTCAAACCTTAATGTTAGAGTTAGATAGAGATTCCACCCTTAATGTTATAGTTAGGTAGAGATTCCACCCTTAATGTTAGAGTTAGATAGAGATTCCACCCTTAATGTTACAGTTAGGTAGATATTCCACCCATAATGTTAGAGTTAGATAGAGATTCCACCCTTAATGTTACAGTTAGGTAGAGAATCCACCCTTAATGTTAGAGTTAGATAGAGATTCCACCCTTAATGTTAGAGTTAGGTAGAGATTCCACCCTTGAGGTTAGAGTTAGATAGAGATTCCACCCATAATGTTAGAGTTAGATAGAGATTCCACCCTTGAGGTTAGAATTAGGTAGAGATTCCACCCTTAATGTTAGAGTTAGATAGAGATTCCACCCTTGAGGTTAGTGTTAGGTAGCGATTCCACCCTTAATGTTAGAGTTAGGTAGAGATTGCACCCTTAATGTTAGAGTTAGATAGAGATTCCACCCTTGAGGTTAGAGTTAGGTAGCGATTCCACACTTAATGTTAGAGTTAGATAGAGATTCCACCCTTAATGTTAGAGTTAGGTAGAGATTCCACCCTTAATGTTATAGTTAGATAAAGATTCCACCATTAATGTTAGAGTTAGATAGATATTCCACCCTTGAGGTTAGTTTTAGATAGATTCCACCGTTGAGGTTAGTTTTAGATAGAGATTCCACCCTTGAGGTTAGTTTCAGATAGATTCCACCCTTGAGGTTAGTTTTAGATAGAGATTCCACCCTTAATGTTACAGTTAGGTAGATATTCCACCCATAATGTTAGAGTTAGATAGAGATTCCACCCTTAATGTTACAGTTAGGTAGAGAATCCACCCTTAATGTTAGAGTTAGATAGAGATTCCACCCTTAATGTTAGAGTTAGGTAGAGATTCCACCCTTGAGGTTAGAGTTAGATAGAGATTCCACCCATAATGTTAGAGTTAGATAGAGATTCCACCCTTGAGGTTAGAATTAGGTAGAGATTCCACCCTTAATGTTAGAGTTAGATAGAGATTCCACCGTTGAGGTTAGTGTTAGGTAGCGATTCCACCCTTAATGTTAGAGTTAGGTAGAGATTGCACCCTTAATGTTAGAGTTAGATAGAGATTCCACCCTTGAGGTTAGAGTTAGGTAGCGATTCCACCCTTAATGTTAGAGTTAGATAGAGATTCCACCCTTAATGTTAGAGTTAGGTAGAGATTCCACCCTTAATGTTATAGTTAGATAAAGATTCCACCATTAATGTTAGAGTTAGATAGATATTCCACCCTTGAGGTTAGTTTTAGATAGATTCCACCGTTGAGGTTAGTTTTAGATAGAGATTCCACCCTTGAGGTTAGTTTCAGATAGATTCCACCCTTGAGGTTAGTTTTAGATAGAGATTCCACCCTTGAGGTTAGTTTTAGATAGATTCCACCCTTGAGGTTAGTTTTAGACAGATTCCACCCCTGAGGTTAGTTTTAGATAGAGATTCCACCCTTGAGGTTAGTTTTAGATAGATTCCACCCTTGAGGTTAGTTTTAGATAGATTCCACCCTTGAGGTTAGTTTTAGATAGAAATTCCACCCTTGAGGTTAGTTTTAGATAGATTCCACCCTTGAGGTTAGTTTTAGATGGAGATTCCACCCTTGAGGTTAGTTTTAGATAGATTCCACCCTTGAGGTTAGTTTTAGATAGATTCCACCCCTGAGGTTAGTTTTAGATAGAGATTCCACCCTTGAGGTTAGTTTTAGATAGATTCCACCCTTGAGGTTAGTTTTAGATAGATTCCACCCTTGAGGTTAGTTTTAGATAGAGATTCCACCCTTGAGGTTAGTTTTAGATAGATTCCACCCTTGAGGTTAGTTTTAGATAGAGATTCCACCCTTGAGGTTTGTTTTAGATAGATTCCAACCTTGAGGTTAGTTTTAGATAGATTCCACCCTTGAGGTTAGTTTTAGATAGATTCCACCCTTGAGGTTAGTTTTAGATAGAGATTCCACCCTTGAGGTTAGTTTTAGATAGAGATTCCACCCTTGAGGTTAGTTTTTGATAGAGATTCCACCCATAATGTTAGAGTTTGGTAGAGATTCCATCTTAATGTTAGAGTTAGATAGAGATTCCACCCTTAATGTTACAGTTAGGTAGAGATTCAACCCTTAATGTTAGAGTTAGATAGAGATTCCACCCTTAATGTTAGAGTTAGGTAGAGATTCCACCCTTGAGGTTAGAGTTTGATAGATATTCCACCCTTGAGGTTAGAATTAGGTAGAGATTCCATCCTTAATGTTAGAGTTAGATAGAGATTCCACCCTTGAGGTTAGAGTTAGGTAGCGATTCCACCCTTAATGTTAGAGTTAGGTAGAGATTCCACCCTTAATGTTAGAGTTAGATAGAGATTCCACCCTTGAGGTTAGAGTTAGGTAGCGATTCCACACTTAATGTTAGAGTTAGGTAGAGATTCCACCCTTAATGCTATAGTTAGATAGAGATTCCACCCTTAATGTTAGAGTTAGATGGAAATTCCATCTTAATGTTAGAGTTAGATAGAGATTCCACCCTTAATGTTAGAGTTAGATAGAGATTCCACCCATAATGTTAGAGTTAGGTAGAGATTACACCCTTGAGGTTAGAGTTAGATAGAGATTCCACCCATAATGTTAGAGTTAGATAGAGATTCCACCCTTGAGGTTAGAATTAGGTAGAGATTCCACCCTTAATGTTAGAGTTAGATAGAGATTCCACCCTTGAGGTTAGAGTTAGGTAGCGATTCCACCCTTAATGTTAGAGTTAAGTAGAGATTGCACCCTTAATTTTAGAGTTAGATAGAGATTCCACCCTTGAGGTTAGAGTTAGGTAGCGGTTCCACCCTTAATGTTAGAGTTAGATAGAGATTCCACCCTTAATGTTAGAGTTAGGTAGAGATTCCACCCTTAATGTTATAGTTAGATAAAGATTCCACCATTAATGTTAGAGTTAGATAGATATTCCACCCTTGAGGTTAGTTTTAGATAGATTCCACCGTTGAGGTTAGTTTTAGATAGAGATTCCACCCTTGAGGTTAGTTTCAGATAGATTCCACCCTTGAGGTTAGTTTTAGATAGAGATTCCACCCTTGAGGTTAGTTTTAGATAGATTCCACCCTTGAGGTTAGTTTTAGATAGATTCCACCCCTGAGGTTAGTTTTAGATAGAGATTCCACCCTTGAGGTTAGTTTTAGAGAGATTCCACCCTTGAGGTTAGTTTTAGATAGATTCTACCCTTGAGGTTAGTTTTAGATAGAGATTCCACCCTTGAGGTTAGTTTTAGATAGATTCCACCCTTGAGGTTAGTTTTAGATAGAGATTCCACCCTTGAGGTTAGTTTTAGATAGATTCCACCCTTGAGGTTAGTTTTAGATAGATTCCACCCCTGAGGTTAGTTTTAGATAGAGATTCCACCCTTGAGGTTAGTTTTAGATAGATTCCACCCTTGAGGTTAGAGTTAGATAGAGATTCCACCCTTGAGGTTAGTTTTAGATAGATTCCACCCTTGAGGTTAGTTTTAGATAGATTCCACCCTTGAGGTTAGTTTTAGATAGAGATTCCACCCATAATGTTAGAGTTTGGTAGAAATTCCATCTTAATGTTAGAGTTAGATAGAGATTCCACCCTTAATGTTAGAGTTAGGTAGAGATTCCACCTTTAATGTTAGAGTTAGGTAGAGATGCCACCCTTGTGGTTAGAGTTACATAGAGATTCCACCCTTAATGTTAGAGTTAGATAGAGATTCCAACCTTAATGTTAGAGTTAGATAGAGATTCCACCCATAATGTTAGAGTTAGATAGAGATTCCACCCTTAATGTTAGAGTTAGATAGAGATTCCACCCATAATGTTAGAATTAGATAGATATTCCACCCTTAATGTTAGAGTTAGATAGATATTCCACCCATAATGTTATAGTTACATAGAGATTCCACCCATAATGTTAGAGTTAGGTAGAGATTCCACCCTTGAGGTTAGAGTTTGGTAGAAATTCCATCTTAATGTTAGAGTTAGATAGATATTCCACCCTTGAGGTTAGAGTTACGTAGAAATTCCACCCTTAGTGTTAGAGTTAGGTAGATATTCCACCCTTAAGGTTAGAGTTAGGTAGAGATTCCACCCTTAGTGTTAGAGTTAGATAGAGATTCCACCCTTAATGTTAGAGTTAGGTAGATATTCCAACTTTAATGTTAGAGTTACATAGAGATTCCACCTTTAATGTTAGAGTTACATAGAGATTCCACCCTTAATGTTAGAGTTAGGTAGAGATTCCACCTTTAATGTTAGAGTTACATAGAGATTCCACCTTTAATGTTAGAGTTAGGTAGAGATTCCATCTTAAGGTTAGAGTTAGGTACAGATTCCACCCTTAATGTTAGAGTTACATAGAGATTCCACCTTTAATGTTAGAGTTAGGTAGAGATTCCACCCTTAATGTTAGAGTTAGATAGAGATTCCATCTTAATGTTAGAGTTAGGTAGAGATTCCACCTTTAATGTTAGAGTTAGGTAGAGATTCCACCTTTAATGTTAGAGTTAGGTAGAGATTCCATCTTAATGTTATAGTTAGATAGAGATTCCACCCTTAATGTTAGAGTTAGATAGAGATTCCATCTTAATGTTATAGTTAGATAGAGATTCCACCCTTAATGTTATAGTTAGATAAAGATTCCACCATTAATGTTAGAGTTAGATAGATATTCCACCCTTGAGGTTAGTTTTAGATAGATTTCACCCTTGAGGTTAGTTTTAGATAGATTCCACCCTTGAGGTTAGTTTTAGATAGAGATTCCACCCTTGAGGTTAGTTTTAGATAGATTCCACCCTTGAGGTTAGTTTTAGATAGAGATTCCACCCTTGAGGTTAGTTTTAGGTAGATTCCACCCTTAAGGTTAGTTTTAGATAGATTCCACCCTTGAGGTTAGTTTTAGATAGCGATTCCACCCTTGAGGTTAGTTTTAGATAGAGATTCCACCCTTGAGGTTAGTTTTAGATAGATTCCACCCTTGAGGTTAGTTTTAGATAGAGATTCCACCCTTGAGGTTAGTTTTAGATAGATTCCACCCTTGAGGTTAGTTTTAGATAGAGATTCACCCTTGAGGTTAGTTTTAGATAGATTCCACCCTTGAGGTTAGTTTTAGATAGATTCCACCCTTGAGGTTAGTTTTAGATAGAGATTCCACCCTTGAGGTTAGTTTTAGATAGATTCCACCCTTGAGGTTAGTTTTAGATAGAGATTCACCCTTGAGGTTAGTTTTAGATAGATTCCACCCTTGAGGTTAGTTTTAGATAGATTCCACCCTTGAGGTTAGTTTTAGGTAGATTCCACCCTTGAGGTTAGTTTTAGATAGAGATTCCACCCTTGAGGTTAGATTTAGATAGAGAATCCACCCTTGAGGTTAGTTTTTGATAGAGATTCCACCCATAATGTTAGAGTTTGGTAGAGATTCCATCTTAATGTTAGAGTTAGATAGAGATTCCACCCTTAATGTTACAGTGAGATAGAGATTCCACCCTTAATGTTAGAGTTAGATAGAAATTCCATCTTAATGTTAGAGTTAGGTAGAGATTCCACCCTTGAGGTTAGAGTTAGATAGAGATTCCACCCTTAATGTTAGAGTTAGGTAGAGATTCCATCTTAAGGTTAGAGTTAGGTACAGATTCCACCCTTAATGTTAGAGTTACATAGAGATTCCACCTTTAATGTTAGAGTTAGGTAGAGATTCCACTCTTAATGTTAGAGTTAGATAGAGATTCCATCTTAATGTTAGAGTTAGGTAGAGATTCCACCTTTAATGTTAGAGTTAGGTAGAGATTCCACCTTTAATGTTAGAGTTAGGTAGAGATTCCATCTTAATGTTATAGTTAGATAGAGATTCCACCCTTAATGTTATAGTTAGATAGAGATTCCACCCTTAATGCTATAGTTAGATAGAGATTCCACCCTTAATGTTAGAGTTAGGTAGAGATTCCACCTTTAATGTTAGAGTTAGATAGAGATTCCACCTTTAATGTTAGAGTTACATAGAGATTCCACCTTTAATGTTAGAGTTAGTTAGAGATTCCATCTTAATGTTAGAGTTAGATAGAGATTCCACCCTTAATGCTATAGTTAGATAGAGATTCCACCCTTAATGTTAGAGTTAGATAGAGATTCCATCTTAATGTTAGAGTTAGATAAAGATTCCACCCTTAATGTTAGAGTTAGATAGAGATTCCACCCTTAATGTTACAGTTAGGTAGAGATTCCACCCTTAATGTTAGAGTTAGATAGAGATTCCACCCTTAATGTTAGATTTAGGTAGAGATTCCACCCTTGAGGTTAGAGTTAGATAGAGATTCCACCCATAATGTTAGAGTTAGATAGAGATTCCACCCTTGAGGTTAGAATTAGGTAGAGATTCCACCCTTAATGTTATAGTTAGATAGAGATTCCACCCTTGAGGTTACAGTTAGGTAGCGATTCCACCCTTAATGTTAGAGTTAGGTAGAGATTCCACCCTTAATGTTAGAGTTAGATAGAGATTCCAACCTTGAGGTTAGAGTTAGGTAGAGATTCCATCTTAATGTTAGAGTTAGATAGAGATTCCACCCTTAATGTTAGAGTTAGATAGAGATTCCACCCTTAATGTTAGAGTTAGATAGAGATTCCACCCATAATGTTATAGTTAGGTAGAGATTCCACCCTTAATGTTAGAGTTAGATAGAGATTACACCCTTAACGTTACAGTTAGGTAGATATTCCACCCATAATGTTAGAGTTAGATAGAGATTCCACCCTTAATGTTACAGTTAGGTAGAGACTCCACCCTTAATGTTAGAGTTAGATAGAGATTCCACCCTTAATGTTAGAGTTAGGTAGAGATTCCACCCTTGAGGTTAGAGTTAGATAGAGATTCCACCCATAATGTTAGAGTTAGATAGAGATTCCTCCCTTGAGGTTAGAATTAGGTAGAGATTCCACCCTTAATGTTAGAGTTAGATAGAGATTCCACCCTTGAGGTTAGAGTTAGGTAGCGATTCCACCCTTAATGTTAGAGTTAGGTAGAGATTGCACCCTTAATGTTAGAGTTAGATAGAGATTCCACCCTTGAGGTTAGAGTTAGGTAGCGATTCCACCCTTAATGTTAGAGTTAGATAGAGATTCCACCCTTGAGGTTAGAGTTAGGTAGAGATTCCATCTTAATGTTAGAGTTAGATAGAGATTCCACCCTTAATGTTAGAGTTAGATAGAGATTCCATCTTAATGTTAGAGTTAGATAGAGATTCCACCCATAATGTTAGAGGTAGGTAGAGATTCCACCCTTGAGGTTAGAGTTAGATAGAGATTCCACCCTTAATGTTACAGTTAGGTAGATATTCCACCCATAATGTTAGAGTTAGATAGAGATTCCACCCTTAATGTTACAGTTAGGTAGAGATTCCACCCTTAATGTTATAGTTAGGTAGAGATTCCACCCTTAATGTTAGAGATAGATAGAGATTCCACCCTTAATGTTACAGTTAGGTAGATATTCCACCCATAATGTTAGAGTTAGATAGAGATTCCACCCTTAATGTTACAGTTAGGTAGAGATTCCACCCTTAATGTTAGAGTTAGATAGAGATTCCACCCTTAATGTTAGAGTTAGGTAGAGATTCCACCCTTGAGGTTAGAGTTAGATAGAGATTCCACCCATAATGTTAGAGTTAGATAGAGATTCCACCCTTGAGATTAGAATTAGGTAGAGATTCCACCCTTAATGTTAGAGTTAGATAGAGATTCCACCCTTGAGGTTAGAGTTAGGTAGCGATTCCACCCTTAATGTTAGAGTTAGGTAGAGATTGCACCCTTAATGTTAGAGTTAGATAGAGATTCCACCCTTGAGGTTAGAGTTAGGTAGCGATTCCAACCTTAATGTTAGAGTTAGATAGAGATTCCACCCTTAATGTTAGAGTTAGGTAGAGATTCCACCCTTAATGTTATAGTTAGATAAAGATTCCACCCTTAATGTTAGAGTTAGATAGATATTCCACCCTTGAGGTTAGTTTTAGATAGATTTCACCCTTGAGGTTAGTTTTAGATAGATTCCACCCTTAATGTTACAGTTAGGTAGATATTCCACCCATAATGTTAGAGTTAGATAGAGATTCCACCCTTAATGTTACAGTTAGGTAGAGAATCCACCCTTAATGTTAGAGTTAGATAGAGATTCCACCCTTAATGTTAGAGTTAGGTACAGATTCCACCCTTGAGGTTAGAGTTAGATAGAGATTCCACCCATAATGTTAGAGTTAGATAGAGATTCCACCCTTGAGGTTAGAATTAGGTAGAGATTCCACCCTTAATGTTAGAGTTAGATAGAGATTCCACCCTTGAGGTTAGTGTTAGGTAGCGATTCCACCCTTAATGTTAGAGTTAGGTAGAGATTGCACCCTTAATGTTAGAGTTAGATAGAGATTCCACCCTTGAGGTTAGAGTTAGGTAGCGATTCCACCCTTAATGTTAGAGTTAGATAGAGATTCCACCCTTAATGTTAGAGTTAGGTAGAGATTCCCCCTTAATGTTATAGTTAGATAAAGATTCCACCATTAATGTTAGAGTTAGATAGATATTCCACCCTTGAGGTTAGTTTTAGATAGATTCCACCGTTGAGGTTAGTTTTAGATAGAGATTCCACCCTTGAGGTTAGTTTCAGATAGATTCCACCCTTGAGGTTAGTTTTAGATAGAGATTCCACCCTTGAGGTTAGTTTTAGATAGATTCCACCCTTGAGGTTAGTTTTAGACAGATTCCACCCCTGAGGTTAGTTTTAGATAGAGATTCCACCCTTGAGGTTAGTTTTAGATAGATTCCACCCTTGAGGTTAGTTTTAGATAGATTCCACCCTTGAGGTTAGTTTTAGATAGAAATTCCACCCTTGAGGTTAGTTTTAGATAGATTCCACCCTTGAGGTTAGTTTTAGATAGAGATTCCACCCTTGAGGTTAGTTTTAGATAGATTCCACCCTTGAGGTTAGTTTTAGATAGATTCCACCCCTGAGGTTAGTTTTAGATAGAGATTCCACCCTTGAGGTTAGTTTTAGATAGATTCCACCCTTGAGGTTAGTTTTAGATAGATTCCACCCTTGAGGTTAGTTTTAGATAGAGATTCCACCCTTGAGGTTAGTTTTAGATAGATTCCACCCTTGAGGTTAGTTTTAGATAGAGATTCCACCCTTGAGGTTAGTTTTAGATAGATTCCAACCTTGAGGTTAGTTTTAGATAGATTCCACCCTTGAGGTTAGTTTTAGATAGATTCCACCCTTGAGGTTAGTTTTAGATAGAGATTCCACCCTTGAGGTTAGTTTTAGATAGAGATTCCACCCTTGAGGTTAGTTTTTGATAGAGATTCCACCCATAATGTTAGAGTTTGGTAGAGATTCCATCTTAATGTTAGAGTTAGATAGAGATTCCACCCTTAATGTTACAGTTAGGTAGAGATTCAACCCTTAATGTTAGAGTTAGATAGAGATTCCACCCTTAATGTTAGAGTTAGGTAGAGATTCCACCCTTGAGGTTAGAGTTAGATAGATATTCCACCCTTGAGGTTAGAATTAGGTAGAGATTCCACCCTTAATGTTAGAGTTAGATAGAGATTCCACCCTTGAGGTTAGAGTTAGGTAGCGATTCCACCCTTAATGTTAGAGTTAGGTAGAGATTCCACCCTTAATGTTAGAGTTAGATAGAGATTCCACCCTTGAGGTTAGAGTTAGGTAGCGATTCCACCCTTAATGTTAGAGTTAGGTAGAGATTCCACCCTTAATGCTATAGTTAGATAGAGATTCCACCCTTAATGTTAGAGTTAGATGGAAATTCCATCTTAATGTTAGAGTTAGATAGAGATTCCACCCTTAATGTTAGAGTTAGATAGAGATTCCACCCATAATGTTAGAGTTAGGTAGAGATTACACCCTTGAGGTTAGAGTTAGATAGAGATTCCATCCATAATGTTAGAGTTAGATAGAGATTCCACCCTTGAGGTTAGAATTAGGTAGAGATTCCACCCTTAATGTTAGAGTTAGATAGAGATTCCACCCTTGAGGTTAGAGTTAGGTAGCGATTCCACCCTTAATGTTAGAGTTAAGTAGAGATTGCACCCTTAATTTTAGAGTTAGATAGAGATTCCACCCTTGAGGTTAGAGTTAGGTAGCGATTCCACCCTTAATGTTAGAGTTAGATAGAGATTCCACCCTTAATGTTAGAGTTAGGTAGAGATTCCACCCTTAATGTTATAGTTAGATAAAGATTCCACCATTAATGTTAGAGTTAGATAGATATTCCACCCTTGAGGTTAGTTTTAGATAGATTCCACCGTTGAGGTTAGTTTTAGATAGAGATTCCACCCTTGAGGTTAGTTTCAGATAGATTCCACCCTTGAGGTTAGTTTTAGATAGAGATTCCACCCTTGAGGTTAGTTTTAGATAGATTCCACCCTTGAGGTTAGTTTTAGATAGATTCCACCCCTGAGGTTAGTTTTAGATAGAGATTCCACCCTTGAGGTTAGTTTTAGAGAGATTCCACCCTTGAGGTTAGTTTTAGATAGATTCCACCCTTGAGGTTAGTTTTAGATAGAGATTCCACCCTTGAGGTTAGTTTTAGATAGATTCCACCCTTGAGGTTAGTTTTAGATAGAGATTCCACCCTTGAGGTTAGTTTTAGATAGATTCCACCCTTGAGGTTAGTTTTAGATAGATTCCACCCCTGAGGTTAGTTTTAGATAGAGATTCCACCCTTGAGGTTAGTTTTAGATAGATTCCACCCTTGAGGTTAGAGTTAGATAGAGATTCCACCCTTGAGGTTAGTTTTAGATAGATTCCACCCTTGAGGTTAGTTTTAGATAGATTCCACCCTTGAGGTTAGTTTTAGATAGAGATTCCACCCATAATGTTAGAGTTTGGTAGAGATTCCATCTTAATGTTAGAGTTAGATAGAGATTCCACCCTTAATGTTAGAGTTAGGTAGAGATTCCACCTTTAATGTTAGAGTTAGGTAGAGATGCCACCCTTGTGGTTAGAGTTACATAGAGATTCCACCCTTAATGTTAGAGTTAGATAGAGATTCCAACCTTAATGTTAGAGTTAGATAGAGATTCCACCCATAATGTTAGAGTTAGATAGAGATTCCACCCTTAATGTTAGAGTTAGATAGAGATTCCACCCATAATGTTAGAATTAGATAGATATTCCACCCTTAATGTTAGAGTTAGATAGATATTCCACCCATAATGTTATAGTTACATAGAGATTCCACCCATAATGTTAGAGTTAGATAGAGATTCCACCCTTGAGATTAGAATTAGGTAGAGATTCCACCCTTAATGTTAGAGTTAGATAGAGATTCCACCCTTGAGGTTAGAGTTAGGTAGCGATTCCACCCTTAATGTTAGAGTTAGGTAGAGATTGCACCCTTAATGTTAGAGTTAGATAGAGATTCCACCCTTGAGGTTAGAGTTAGGTAGCGATTCCACCCTTAATGTTAGAGTTAGATAGAGATTCCACCCTTAATGTTAGAGTTAGGTAGAGATTCCACCCTTAATGTTATAGTTAGATAAAGATTCCACCATTAATGTTAGAGTTAGATAGATATTCCACCCTTGAGGTTAGTTTTAGATAGATTTCACCCTTGAGGTTAGTTTTAGATAGATTCCACCGTTGAGGTTAGTTTTCGATAGAGATTCCACCCTTGAGGTTAGTTTCAGATAGATTCCACCCTTGAGGTTAGTTTTAGATAGAGATTCCACCCTTGAGGTTAGTTTTAGATAGATTCCACCCTTGAGGTTAGTTTTAGATAGATTCCACCCCTGAGGTTAGTTTTAGATAGAGATTCCACCCTTGAGGTTAGTTTTAGATAGATTCCACCCTTGAGGTTAGTTTTAGATAGATTCCACCCTTGAGGTTAGTTTTAGATAGAGATTCGACCCTTGAGGTTAGTTTTAGAAAGATTCCACCCTTGAGGTTAGTTTTAGATAGAGATTCCACCCTTGAGGTTAGTTTTAGATAGATTCCACCCTTGAGGTTAGTTTTAGATAGATTCCACCCTTGAGGTTAGTTTTAGATAGATTCCACCCTTGAGGTTAGTTTTAGATAGAGATTCCACCCTTGAGGTTAGTTTTAGATAGAGAATCCACCCTTGAGGTTAGTTTTTGATAGAGATTCCACCCATAATGTTAGAGTTAGATAGAGATTCCACCCTTAATGTTAGAGTTAGATAGAGATTCCACCCTTAATGTTAGAGTTAGATAGATATTCCACCCTTAATGTTAGAGTTAGATAGATATTCCACCCATAATGTTATAGTTACATAGAGATTCCACCCATAATGTTAGAGTTAGGTAGAGATTCCACCCTTGAGGTTAGAGTTTGGTAGAAATTCCATCTTAATGTTAGAGTTAGATAGATATTCCACCCTTGAGGTTAGAGTTACGTAGAAATTCCACCCTTAGTGTTAGAGTTAGGTAGATATTCCACCCTTAAGGTTAGAGTTAGGTAGAGATTCCACCCTTAAGGTTAGAGTTAGGTAGATATTCCACCTTTAATGTTAGAGTTACATAGAGATTCCACCTTTAATGTTAGAGTTACATAGAGATTCCACCCTTAATGTTAGAGTTAGTTATAGATTCCACCTTTAATGTTAGAGTTACATAAAGATTCCACCTTTAATGTTAGAGTTAGGTTGAGATTCCATCTTAAGGTTAGAGTTAGGTAGAGATTCCACCTTTAATGTTAGAGTTAGATAGAGATTCCACCTTTAATGTTAGAGTTACATAGAGATTCCACCTTTAATGTTAGAGTTAGGTAGAGATTCCATCTTAATGTTAGAGTTAGATAGAGATTCCACCCATAATGCTATAGTTAGATAGAGATTCCACCCTTAATGTTAGAGTTAGATAGAGATTCCATCTTAATGTTAGAGTTAGGTAGAGATTCCACCCTTAATGTTAGAGTTAGGTAGATATTCCACCCATAATGTTAGAGTTAGATAGAGATTCCACCCTTAATGTTACAGTTAGGTAGATATTCCACCCATAATGTTACAGTTAGATAGAGATTCCACCCTTAATGTTACAGTTAGGTAGAGATTCCACCCTTAATGTTAGAGTTAGATAGAGATTCTACCCTTAATGTTAGAGTTAGGTAGAGATTCCACCCTTGAGGTTAGAGTTAGATAGAGATTCCACCCTTGAGGTTAGAATTAGGTAGAGATTCCACCCTTAATGTTAGAGTTAGATAGAGATTCAAACCTTGAGGTTAGAGTTAGTTAGCGATTCCACCCTTAATGTTAGAGTTAGGTAGAGATTCCACCCTTAATGTTAGAGTTAGATAGAGATTCCACCCTTGAGGTTAGAGTTAGGTAGCGATTCCACCCTTAATGTTAGAGTTAGGTAGAGATTCCACCCTTAATGCTATAGTTAGATAGAGATTCCACCCTTAATGTTAGAGTTAGATAGAGATTCCATCTTAATGTTAGAGTTAGATAGAGATTCCACCCTTAATGTTAGAGTTAGATAGAGATTCCACCCATAATGTTAGAGTTAGGTAGAGATTCCACCCTTGAGGTTAGAGTTTGGTAGAAATTCCATCTTAATGTTAGAGTTAGGTAGAGATTCCACCCTTAATGTTATAGTTAGGTAGAGATTCCACCCTTAATGTTAGAGTTAGATAGAGATTCCACCCTTAATGTTACAGTTAGGTAGATATTCCACCCATAATGTTAGAGTTAGATAGAGATTCCACCCTTAATGTTACAGTTAGGTAGAGATTCCACCCTTAATGTTAGAGTTAGGTAGAGATTCCACCCTTGAGGTTAGAATTAGGTAGAGATTCCACCCTTAATGTTAGAGTTAGATAGAGATTCCACCCTTGAGGTTAGAGTTAGGTAGCGATTCCACCCTTAATGTTAGAGTTAGATAGAGATTCCACCCTTAATGTTAGAGTTAGGTAGAGATTCCACCCTTAATGTTATAGTTAGATAAAGATTCCACCATTAATGTTAGAGTTAGATAGATATTCCACCCTTGAGGTTAGTTTTAGATAGATTCCACCCTTGAGGTTAGTTTTAGATAGATTCCACCCTTGAGGTTAGTTTTAGATAGAGATTCCACCCTTGAGGTTAGTTTTAGATAGATTCCACCCTTGAGGTTAGTTTTAGATAGAGATTCCACCCTTGAGGTTAGTTTTAGATAGATTCCACCCTTGAGGTTAGTTTTAGATAGAGATTCCACCCTTGAGGTTAGTTTTAGATAGATTCCACCCTTGAGGTTAGTTTTAGATTGAGATTCCACCCTTGAGGTTAGTGTTAGATAGATTCCACCCTTGAGGTCAGTTTTAGATAGATTCCACCCTTGAGGTTAGTTTTAGATAGAGATTTGTGAGGTGCAGAGCCTGATATTTGTCTCCTAGGACCTCCTCGCTCCATGTACCCCTCAGACCCTGCAGGAGAGGAGGAGAGGAAGAGGATGAGTGGAGAGCGGATGGGTCTGACCTGCCTGGACCGAGACAGAGAGGCCTACATCAGGTGAGACTCAGTTTCACATTACTCAGCAATATGACATCATCATACACAGCGGGGCAACTTTATGATTACAGTCGTCAACAAGAAAAAAATGTACACCTACCAAGGCCGTCACTATACTCTTGGAAAGAGGATATGTCACAAACAGCAACATGTAAACATATCATTACTGGAGACACCCTACCAGTTTTGGAGGCAGCGTTGTGTTTGCTAGCATAGAGCGGTAACGGTATCTACCTAACAGTAAATAAGTGTATTGTTTCACCCCACAGTTAAAGTTGTTTACAGTTAGTTAACAACCGCTCCTACACTCATTACTAGCTACCGTAACACTGTGTGTCACGTCCTGACCAGTAAAAGGGGTTGTTTGTTATTATAGCTTGGTCAGGGCGTGGCAGGGGGTGTTTGTTTAAGGTGTTTCGGGGTGTTTTGGTTTATGTTCTATGTTAGTGTATTTCTATGTTCGTTCTATTTGTTCTATTTCTATGCGTAGTTTATTGGGTTGACCTTCAATTGGAGGCAGCTGTTCCTCGTTGCCTCTAATTGAAGGTCCTATTTAATAGAGGTGTTTTTGTCATGGGATTTGTGGGTAGTTGTTTCTCTGTATAGTCATTTTGTCCTTACGAGACTGTTTTTTTCGTCGTTGTTTTGTTTAACCTGTTTAGGATAGGGGGCAGTATTTTCACGGCCGGATAAAAAAGTACCCGATTTAATCTGGTTATTACTCCTGCCCAGAAACTAGAATATGCATATAATTTGGATAGAAAACACCCTAAAGTTTCTAAAACTGTTTGAATGGTGTCTGTGAGTATAACAGAACTCATATGGCAGGCCAAAACCTGAGAAGATTCCATACAGGAAGTGCCCTCTCTGACCATTTCTTGGCCTTCTATAGCCTCTTTATGGAAAATAGAGGATATCTGCTGTAACGTGACATTTTCTAAGGCTCCCAAGGCTCTCAGAAGGCGCCAGAACAGGGAATGATGACTCTGCAGTCCCTGGCCGAAAAACAGTAGCGCATTTGGAAAGTGGTCGATCTGAGAACAATGACACGGGCGCGCACATGCACGTGAAGACACCATTTTCTTCTTTCAGTCTTTGAACAAAAACAACATCTCCCGGTTGGAATATTATCGCTATTTTACGAGAAAAATCGCATAAAAATTGATTTTAAACAGCGTTTGACATGCTTCGAAGTACGGTAATAGAATATTTTGAATTTTTTTGTCACGATACGCGCCGGCGCGTCACCCTTCGGATAGTGTCTTGAACGCAAGAACAAAACGCCGCTATTTGGATATAACTATGGATTATTTGGAACCAAAACAACATTGAAGTTGAAGTAGAAGTCCTGGGAGTGCATTCTGACGAAGAACAGCATAGGTAATCAAATTTTTCTTATAGTAAATCTGAGTTTGGTGAGTGCCAAACTTGGTGGGTGTCAAAATAGCTAGCCTGTGATGGCCGGGCTATCTACTCAGAATATTGCAAAATGTGCTTTCACCGAAAAGCTATTTTAAAATGGGACACCGCGATTGCATAAAGGAATTCTGTATCTATAATTCTTAAAATAATTGTTATGTTTTTTGTGAACGTTTATCGTGAGTAATTTAGTAAATTCACCGGAAGTCTTCGGTGGGTATGCTAGTTCTGAACGTCACATGCTAATGTAAAAGCTGGTTTTTGATACAAATATGAACTTGATTGAACAAAACATGCATGTATTGTATAACATAATGTCCTAGGAGTGTCATCTGATGAAGATCATCAAAGGTTAGTGCTGCATTTAGCTGTGGTTTTGGTTTTTGTGGCATTATATGCTAGCTTGAAAAATGGGTGTCTGATTATTTCTGGCTGGGTACTTTCCTGACATAATCTAATGTTTTGCTTTCGTTGTAAAGCCTTTTTGAAACCGGACAATGTGGTTAGATAAAGGAGAGTCTTGTCTTTAAAATGGTGTAAAATAGTTATATGTTTGAAAAATGGAAGTTTTTGGATTTTTGAGGAGTTTGTAATTCGCGCCACGCCCTATCATTGGATATTGGCGAGGCGTTCCGCTAGCGGCACATCTAGATGTAAGAGGTTTAAGTGTTTTTGTATCACGTTTCTTTATAAATAAAGAAGAAGATGAGCACTTACATTCCCGCTGCGTTTTGGTCCACTCCATACGACGAACGTGACAGAACTACCCACCACCAACGGACCAAGCAGTAGAGGATGGAGCAGCAAAGGTATTTGGAATCGTGGACATGGGAGGAAATTTTGGACGGAGCAGGACCTTGGCACCAGGCTGGGGAGTACCGGCGACCTAAGGAGGAGCTGGAGGCAGCCAAGGCCGAACGGCATCATTATGAGGCATTATACGCACAGATTGGCAAGTGTGAGAGGCAGCCCCAATAAATATTTTTTGGGGGCACACGGGAAGAGTGGCTAGGTCAGGTAATAGACCTAAGCCAACTCCCCGTGCTTATTATGGGGAGCAGCGGATCAAGAGAGCACCGTGCTATGCGGAAGTGCGCACGATCTCGCCCATGCGCACGCACAGTCCGGTGCGAGCGATCCCAGCCCCTCGCAAGTGCCGTGCTAGAGTGAGCACTCAGCCAGAAGGGGTTGTGTGTTCCAGACCTCCAGTGCTTACTCATGGCCCAGTGTATCCAGTTCCCGCTCCTCGCACTAGCCTTGTGGTGCGTGTTCCTAGTCTGGCGCCTCCAAAGCCAGCACCACGCACTAGGCTTCCAGTGCGTTAGCCCAGTCCAGTATGTCCTGTTCCTGCTCCTCGCACTAGCCTTGGGGTGCGTGTCTCCAGTCTGGTACCTCCAAAACCAGCACCACGCACTAGGCTTCCAGTGCGTCAGCCCAGTCCAGTACATCCTGTTCCTGCTCCTTGCACTAGCCTTGGGGTGCGTGTCTCCAGTCTGGTACCTCCAAAACCAGCACCACGCACTAGGCTTCCAGTGCGTCAGCCCAGTCCAGTACGTCCTGTTCCTGCTCCTCGCACTAGCAATGTGGGCGTGTCTCCAGTCTGTTACCTCCAGTACCAGCCCTACGCACTAGGCTTCCAGTGCGCAGTCCCCGTCCAGAGCTTCTGACGACAGTACCCCGACCAGAGCTTCCGACGACAGTACCCCGTCCAGAGCTTCCGACGACAGTACCCCGTCCAGAGCTTCCGACGACAGTACCCCGACCAGAGCTTCCGACGACAGTACCCCGTCCAGAGCTTCCGATGACAGTACCCCGTCCAGAGCTTCCGACGACAGTACCCCGTGCAGAGCTTCCGACGACACTTCCCCGTCCAGAGCTTCCGGCGACAGTGCCCCGTCTAGAGCTTCCGGCGACAGTTTCCCATCCAGTGCTTCCGGCGATGTTCTACAGTCCGGAGCCTGCAGAGACGGCCCACAGTCCGGAGCCTGCAGAGACGGCCCACAGTCCGGAGCCTGCAGAGACGGCCCACAGTCCGGAGCCTGCAGAGACGGCCCACAGTCCGGAGCCAGCAGAGACGGCCCACAGTCCGGAGCCAGCAGAGACGGCCCACAGTCCGGAGCCAGCAGAGACGGCCCACAGTTCGGAGCCTGCAGAGACGGCCCACAGTTCGGAGCCTGCAGAGACGGCCCACAGTTCGGAGCCTGCAGAGACGGCCCACAGTCCGGAACCGGCGCAGCCAGAGTCGCCCTACAGTCCGGAACCGGCGCAGCCAGAGTCGCCCTACAGTCCGGAACCGGTGCAGCCAGAGTCGCCCCCCAGTCCGAGGTCTCCAGCGACGCGCATCAGCCCGAGGTCTCCAGCGACGCGCATCAGTCCGAGGTCTCCAGCGACGCGCATCAGTCCGAGGTCTCCAGCGACGAGCCTCAGCCCGAGGTCTCCAGCGACGCGCCTTAGCCCTGAGTCTTCAGTGGGGGTGGACAGGTTAGGTTGGGCTCAGGCCGGGCCTGAGCCACCTCCGTAGTTGGAGGATTGGGGAGGGGGGGGTGTAGCACGGGAGCCGCGGTGACAGTAGCCACCCTCCCTTCTCTCCCTTTAGTTTGGGATAATTTTTTGTTTGTTTATGGGGTAAGTGTATTAGGTTTTGTTTTGTTGTTTCAGGTGCATCCGGGATCTGCACCTTTGGGGGGGGGTACTGTCACGTCCTGACCAGTAAAAGGGATTGTTTGTTATTATAGCTTGGTCAGGGCGTGGCAGGGGGTGTTTGTTTAGGGTGTTTCGGGGTGTTTTGGTTTGTGTTCTATGTTAGTGTATTTCTATGTTCGTTCTATTTGTTCTATTTCTATGCGTAGTTTATTGGGTTGACCTTCAATTGGAGGCAGCTGTTCCTCGTTGCCTCTAATTGAAGGTCCTATTTAATAGAGGTGTTTTTGTCATGGGATTTGTGGGTAGTTGTTTCTCTGTATAGTGATTTTGTCCTTACGAGACTGTTTCTTCGTCGTTGTTTTGTTTAAGTATTTTTGTATCACATTTCTTTATAAATAAAGAAGAAGATGAGCACTTACATTCCCGCTGCGTTTTGGTCCACTCCATACGACGAACATGACACTGTGTGAAAAACAGGTCTTCAAAAAGGTGTATTCCTCTATTCTCACCTTCCTCCTCTACTCTCACCTTCCTCTTCTACTCTCACCATCCTCCTCTACTCTCACCATCCTCCTCTACTCCCACCTTCCTCCTCTACTCTCACCTTCCTCCTCTACTCCCACCTACCTCCTCTACTCTCACCTTCCTCCTCTACTCTCACCTTCCTCCTCTACTCTCACCTTCCTCCTCTACTCTCACCTTCCTCCTCTACTCCCACCTCCCTCCTCTACTCTCACCTTCCTCCTCTACTCCCACCTCCCTCCTCTACTCTCACCTCCCTCCTCTACTCTCACCTCCCTCCTCTACTCTCACCTCTCTCCTCTACTCTCACCTCCCTCTACTCTCACCTTCCTCCTCTACTCCCACCTCCCTCCTCTACTCTCACCTCCCTCCTCTACTCTCACCTCTCTCCTCTATTCTCACCTCTCTCCTCTCACCTTCCTCCTCTACTCTCACCTTCCTCCTCTACTCTTACCTTCCTCCTCTTCTCTCACCTCCCTCTACTCTCACTTTCCTCCTCCATTCTCACCTTCCTCCTCTACTCCCACCTTCCTCCTCTACTCTCACTTTCCTCCTCTACTCTCACCTTCCTCCTCTACTCCCACCTTCCTCCTCTACTCTCACCTTCCTCCTCTACTCTCACCTCCCTCTACTCTCACCTTCCTCCCTCTACTCTCACCTTCCTCCCTCTACTCTCACCTTCCTCCTCTACTCTCACCTTCCTCCTCTACTCTCACCTTCCTCCTCTACTCTCACCTCCCTCTACTCTCACCTTCCTCCTCTACTCTCACCTCCCTCTACTCTCACCTTCCTCCTCTACTCTCACCTTCCTCCTCTACTCTCACCTTCCTCCTCTACTCTCACCATCCTCCTCTACTCACACCTACCTCCTCTACTCTCACCTTCCTCCTCTACTCTCACCTTCCTCCTCTACTCTCACCTTCCTCCTCTACTCTCACCTCCCTCTACTCTCACCTTCCTCCCTCTACTCTCACCTTCCTCCTCTACTCTCACCTTCCTCCTCTACTCTCACCTCCCTCTACTCTCTCCTTCCTCCTCTACTCCCACCTTCCTCCTCTACTCTCACCTTCCTCTACTCTGACCTTCCTCCTCTACTCTCACCTTACTCCTCTACTCCCACCTTCCTCCTCTACTCCCACCTTCCTCCTCTACTCTCACCTTCCTCTACTCTGACCTTCCTCCTCTACTCTCACCTTCCTACTCCCACCTTCCTCCTCTACTCCCACCTTCCTCCTCTACTCCCACCTTCCTCCTCTACTCTGACCTTCCTCCTTTACTCCCATCTTCCTCCTCTACTCCCACCTTCCTCCTCTACTCCCACCTTCCTCTACTATGACCTTCCTCCTCTACTCCCACCTTCCTCCTCTACTCCCACCTTCCTCCTCTACTCCCACCTTCCTCCTCTACTCCCACCTTCCTCCTCTACTCTCACCTTCCTCCTCTACTCTCACCTTCCTCCTCTACTCTCACCTCCCTCCTCTACTCTCACCTTCCTCCTCTACTCTCACCTTCCTCCTCTACTCCCACCTTCCTCCTCTACTCTCACCTCCCTCCTCTACTCTCACCTTCCTCCTCTACTCCCACCTTCCTCCTCTACTCTCACCTTCCTCCTCTACTCCGATCTTCCTCCTCTACTCTCACCTTCCTCCTCTACTCTAATCTTCTTCCTCTATATTATTCTGTGTTTTCTGTCTCTCCTCATTTCTCTCTCAATGGTTCTATCTCAGGGATAATAAGGATCCAGTGGAATTCACAAGGATCCATCCGTCCAACAGCTGTCACGGTGACATCAGCTCTCACCTCATGGTGCCGGGTGGGACTTCCCTACAATCTGGCCAATTAGGAGACCCCTCTGCACATGCACACGCCCACTCGGCCCACCACCATTGGATGCCGAGCACTGGAAGTCCCTCCATCTGGATGACAAGCCACTCCTACGGTGAGAAAGTTAAATTGGATTCAAATTCAGAAAACTTTATTTCCATAATAACCAACGTGTTGGTGTCACACTATAAATATAAAACAATCAATTGTAATGCCTCAATATAAAAACATTCATGGAAATTGAGATAAGACGTCCTACAGATGTATTCTAGATCAGTCTTCACCTTTGCAGGCTGTGTTGCAGTATAGCTGTATTGGTAATGAACTACACATAGCTACTGAATCTGCTGTAACATCTTCCTGATGTTGCAGGAATCGGCCACTCAGCCCTTCACCAGAACCTCACCCCAGGTTTTTCTGCAGCCATGCCAGGGTCTCTACAGCCTGTGCTGCCTCTGCCCCAGGACCCGTCTACCCAGCTGGTGGTGCTACCCACAGAGCCTGCTGCCCACCCTGCCACACATCACCTGGGTGAGCCTCACTATTTTTCTCCATGTGTTTTTTCGCAACGTGTTTTCAATGTGTTTATTTTCAATGTATTTTCTCAATGTCTTTTCTCTCCTCTTGCATGTCACTCTACAGCCTTACTTAGTTACCCCATTACCCCATTACACCCTTACCCCTTAACCCCTACCCTTAACCCCTACCCTTATCCCTACCCTTACTCCTTAACCCTACCCTTACCCCTTAACCCCTACCTTACCCCTTAACTCTTACCCCCTAAACCCTACCCTTACCACTTAACCCCTACCCTTACCCCTAGTCTTACTCCTTAACCCTACCCTTACCCCTTAACCCCTACCTTACCCCTTAACTCTTACCCCCTAAACCCTACCCTTACCCCTTAATCCCTACCCTTACCCATTAAACCATACCCTTACTCCTTAACCCTACCCTTACCCCTTAACCCCTACCCTTACCCCTTAACTCTTACCCCTTAAACCCTACCCTTACTCCTTAACCCCTACCCTTAGCCCTTAACCCCTACCCTTACCCCTTAAGTCTTACCCCTTAACTCTACCCTCAACCCTTACCCCTAAAACCTACCCTTACCTCTTAACCCTTACCCCTTAACTCTTACCCCTTAACCCCTACCCTTACCCCTTAACTCTTACCCCTTAAGCCCTACCCTTACTCCTTACCCCTTAAACCCTACCCTTAACCCTACCCTTACCCCTTAACTCTTACCCCTTAACCCTACCCTCAACCCTTACCCCTAAAACCTACCCTTACCTCTTAACCCTTACCCCTTAACTCTTACCCCTTAACCCCTACCCTTACCCCTTAACTCTTACCCCTTAAGCCCTACCCTTACTCCTTAACCCCTACCCTTACCCCTTACCCCTTAACCCCTACCCTTAACCCTACCCTTACCCCTTAACTCTTACCCCTTAATCCTACCCTCAACCCTTACCCCTAAAACCTACCCTTACCTCTTAACCCTTACCCCTTAACTCTTACCCCTTAACCCCTACCCTTACCCATTAACCCCTACCCTTACTCCTTAACCCTACCCTTGCCTCTTAACTCTTACCCCTTAACTCTACCCTCAACCCTTACCCCTAAAACCTACCCTTACCTCTTAACCCTAACCCCTTAACACCTAAGTGTTATGGGGTTAAGGGTAGGGTTAAGTGGTAATGGTTGAGGGGTAGGCGTTAAGGAGTAAGGGTAGGGTTAAGTGGTTAGGGTTGAGAGGTAAGTGTTATGGGGTAAGGGTTAAGAGGTAAGGGTAGGTTTTAGGGTTAAGGGTAAGGGGTAAGGGTAAGGGGTAAGGGTAAGTGTTAAGGGGTAAGGGTAGGTATTAAGGGGTAAGGGTAGGTATTAAGGGGTAAGGGTAGGTATTAAGGGGTAAGGGTAGGTATTAAGGGGTAAGGGTAGGTATTAAGGGGTAAGGGTAGGTATTAAGGGGTAAGTGTAGGCGTTAAGGGGTAAGGGTAGGCGTTAAGGGGTAAGATTTGAGGGGTAGGTGTTAAGGGGTATAACCACTTAAACCTACCCTTACCCCTTAACACCTACCCCTCAAATCTTAATAATAACCATAGTAGTTGTCGAGGGTGCAACAAGTCAGTAACACAAGAGTAAGTGTCAGTTAACTTTTTCATAGCCGATCTTTGAGAGTATCTCTACCGCTCCTGCTGTCTCTAGAGAGTTGAAAATAGCAGGTCTGGGACAGGTAGCATGTCAGGGAACCCTGACCTGGAACCCTGACCAGGGTTCCAGGTCAGGGTTCCATAGCTGCAGGCAGAACAGTTGGAACTGGAGCAGCAGCACGGCCAGGTGGACTGGGGACAGCAAGGAGTCATCAAGCCAGGTAGTCCTGAGGCATGGTCCTAGGGCTCAGGTCTTCCGAGAGAGAGAAAGAAAGAAAAAGAGAAAGAGAGAATTAGAGAGAGCATATTTAAATTCACACAGAAATTCACACATAAACTACTGCAGCATAAATACTTGAGGCTGAGACAGGAGGGGTCAGGAGAAACTGTGGCCCCATCCGATGAAACCCCCATACAGGGCCAAACAGGTAGGATATAACCCCACCCACTTTGCCAAAGCACAGCCCCCACACCACTGGAGGGATATCTCCAACCACCAACCTACCATCCCGAGACAAGGCCGAGTATAGCCCACAATGATCTCTGCCACGGCACAACCCAAGGGGGGGCGCCAACCCAGACAAGAAGACCACGTCAGTGACTCAACCCACTCAAGTGACGCACCCTCCCAGGGACAGCATGGAAGAACACCAGTAAGCCAGTGACTCAGCCCCTGTAATGGGGTAGAGGCAGGGAATCCCAGTGGAGAGAGGGGAACTGGCCAGGCAGAGACAGCAAGGGCGGTTCGTTGCTCCAGCCTTTCCGTTCACCTTCACACCCCTGGGCCAGACTACACTTAATCATAGGACCTACTGAAGAGATGTGTCTTCAGTAAAGACTTAAAGGTTGAGACTGAGTCTGCATCTCTCACATGGGTAGGCAGACTATTCCATAAAAATTGAGCTCTATAGGAGAAAGCCCTACCTCCAGCTGTTTGCTTAGAAATTCTAGGGACAATTAGGAGGCCCGCGTCTTGTGACCGTAGCGTACGTGTAGGTATGTACGGCAGGGCCAAATCGGAAAGATAGGTAGGAGCAAGCCCATGTAATGCTTTGTAGGTTAGCAGTAAAACCTAGAAATCAGCCCTTACCTTAACAGGAAGCCAGTGTAGGGAAGCTAGCACTGGAGTTATATGATAAAATTTTTTGGTTCTAGTCAGGATTCTAGCAGCCGTATTTAGCACTAACTGAAGTTTATTTAGTGCTTTATCCGGGTAGCCGGAAAGTAGAGCATTGCAGTAGTCCAGCCTAGAAGTAACAAAGGCATGGATTAATTTTTCTGCGTCATTTTTGGACAGAAAGTTTCAGATTTTTGCAATGTTACGTAGATGGAAAAAAGCTGTCCTTGAAAGTCTTGACATGTTCTTCAAAAGAGAGATCAGGGTCCAGAGTAACGCCGAGGTCCTTCACAGTTTTATTTGAGACGACTGTACAACCATCCAGATTAATTGTCAGATTCAACAGAAGATCTCTTTGTTTCTTGGGACCTAGAACAAGCATCTCTGTTTTGTCCGAGTTTAAAAGTAGAACGTTTGCAGCCATCCACTTCCTTATGTCTGAGACACAGGCTTCTAGCGAGGGCAATTTTGGGGCTTCACCATGTTTCATTGAAATGTACAGCTGTGTGTCATCCGCATAGCAGTCAAATTTAACATTATGTTTTCGAATGACATCCCCAAGAGGTAAAATATATAGTGAAAACAATAGTGGTCCTAAAACGGAACCTTGAGGAACACCGAAATGTACAGTTGATTTGTCAGAGGACAAACCATTCACAGAGACAAACTGATATCTTTCCGACAGATAAGATCTAAACCAGGCCAGAATTTGTCCATGTAGACCAATTTCAGTTTCCAATCTCTCCAAAAGAATGTGGTGATCGATGGTATCAAAAGCAGCACTAAGATCTAGGAGCACGAGGACAGATGCAGAGCCTCGGTCTGACGTCATTAGAAGGTCATTTACCACCTTCACAATTGCAGTCTCAGTGCTATGATGGGGTCTAAAACCAGACTGAAGCGTTTCGTATACATTGTTTGTCTTCAGGAAGGCAGTGAGTTGCTGCGCAACAGCTTTTTCAATTTTTTTTGAGCGGAATGGAAGATTTGATATAGGCCGATAGTTTTTTTTATCATTTCTGGGTCAAGATTTGGCTTTTTCAAGAGAGGCTTTATTACTGCCACTTTTAGTGAGTTTGGTACACATCCGGTGGATAGAGAGCCGTTTATTATGTTCAATATAGGAGGGCCAAGCACAGAAAGCAGCTCTTTCAGTAGTTTAGTTGGAATAGGGCCCAGTATGCAGCTTGAAGGTTTAGAGGCCATGATTATTTTCATCATTGTGTCAAGAGATATAGTACTAAAACACTTTAGTGTCTCCCTTGATCCTAGGTCCTGGCAGAGTTGTGCAGACTCAGGACAACGGAGCTTTGGAGGAATACGCAGATTTAAAGAGGAGTCCGTAATTTGCTTTCTAATGATCATGATCTTTTCCTCAAAGAAGTTCATGAATTCATTACTGCTGAAGTGAAAGTCATCCTCTCTTGGGGAATGCTGCTTTTTAGTTAGCTTTGCGACAGTATCAAAAATAAATGTCGGATTGTTCTTATTTTCCTCAATTAAGTTGGATGATTAAATAGGATGATCGAGCAGCAGTGAGGGCTCTTCGATACTGCACGGTACTGTCTTTCCAAGCTAGTAGGAAGACTTCCAGTTTGGTGTAGCGCCATTTCTGTTCCAATTTTCTGGAAGCTTGCTTCAGAGCTTGTGTATTTTCTGTATACCAGGGAGCTAGTTTCTTATGACAAATGTTTTTAGTTTTTAGGGGTGCAACTGCATCTAGGGTATTGCGCAAGGTTAAATTGAGTTCCTCAGTTAGGTGGTTAACTGATTTTTGTCCTCTGACGTCCTTGGGCAGGCAGAGGGAGTCTCGGAGGGCATCAAGGAATCTTTGGGTTGTCTGAGAATTTATAGCACGACTTTTAACACCTACCCTTACCCCTTAACACTTACCCTTACCCCTTAACACCTACCCTTACCCCTTAACACTTACCCTTACCCCTTAACACCTACCCTTAACACTTAACCTTACCCGTTAACACCTACCCTTACCCCTTAACACCTACCCTTACCCGTTAACACTTACCCTTAACACCTACCCTTACCCCTTAACATCTACCCCTCAACGTTGAGCACTTGAACTTTGGTTCATTGTATTCTCTTATTGCAGTCTGTTGGTTTCTACTGCTGGTTGTATTTTCCATCCGGTAGTTTTACTGCAGCGTTTCCTTTATTTGCTGGTTGCGTTAGTATATTATGTCGTCAGCTGATGAGCTTTCTGTTAACGGCTGTCTCACACACAAACCAACACCCACACATATATACGCATCCACATAGAAAACACACACACGGGCATGCTGCACACACACACACACACAAACATATAAGCTTGCACTTACAACACACACACACAGAGAATACTCATCCCAGTTTCTGCTCACCACCTGTTCTGACCCCGCAGGGCTGGGTCCCTGGATGGGTCAGGGTGCGCCACACACACACACACACCACAGAGGAAGAAACTAAAGCAGTGCTCTACATCTATGCAGCAGGACCTATTCAGCAAACAGGCTGTGAAATTTAATTAGCTCTCCATCCTCAGTGGTGTGTTTCCTTCCGTGCTCCGCAGGAGTTGCAGAGGAGAGGGGAAGTGCATCCACGAAACCCTTCCCCGGGGAAAGATTAGCTTAGCCGGGTTAATGTTTTAGAACAAAGGTTCCATGGTGCGTCAGGGGGGCTGAGGGGGTGGAAGGAGGATCAGACTGGACACGCACATTAATGAGTGTACTGTGAAATATGTAAGAGGACAAAAACACATTGAGTTGGAGAGAGAGGAAAAAGACAGACAGAGAGACAGAGAGACAGAGAGACAGAGACACAGAGTCACAGAGACACAGAGAGACAGAGACAAGAAGGCGTGGGCAGCTGAATCCCCAAAGCTGAGCTCCATGTGTCATAGTCAGTGTGCTCAGCTGCCCTCTCCCCAGATTCACAGTCCACACACACAGCATTCCTCTCTGCTCTGTAAAGAACACACATCAGGGGAACGGCTGAGCTGTGCTCCTCTTGAACATGGGAACTAACATCCCTGCTGGTCCACAGACTACTCATGTGGCCTGGAGAGCGGGCTGGAGTATGTTAGGCTGGATGGGTGGGTGAATTTTTAGGGAGCACTGCAGGGTCGATCGCACCAAGGGGACAGTAATTTGGTTACTGGTCAGTGGCTCTGTCATCATCATCATCATGTAGTATATCATTATAGTCACCATCCAGTGTATTTTCGGGACAGCTCCTATGGGAGTCCATTCTATTTAGGAAGAGAGAGAGAGAGGGAGAGAGATGAGGGAGAGAAAGAGAGGAGGAGAGAGAGAGGGAGAAAGGAGGGAGAGAAAGAGAGGGGGAGAGACAGGTGGGAGAGAATGAGAGAGAAGGGAGAGAGAGAGAGAGAAGGGAGAGAGGGAGAGAGGTGGGAGAGAGAGGTGGGAGAGAATAAGAGATAGAGAGAGGGGGAAGAGAGAGAGGAGGGTGAGAGAGAGGAATGAACAAGAGAGCGCAGAGAGAGAAGGGAGAGAGAAAAAGAGCGGGAGAGAGAGAGCGTGGGAGTGCTGCTGTTTAGGTGACCATGTTCTCAGCATAAAGCAGCAGTCTTTGTTCAACAGAGGGATGTGATCAGTGTGTCTTATCTTGTGTGTAAGTGAGGGCTTTGCTTTTGTGTGAGAGATGGCAGTACTGGTGTTCCAGCATTGAGACATCTGTATGTCTGGGTTATACTTTCTGAGAGACATACATTTATGTACAGCTTAGCTCCTTTCCCCCCATTGTGTTGATGTTGGTGTGTGTGTGGGTGTTTGTGTGTGCATGCGTGGGTGTACCCCAGCTAGCACATTTGGTTCCTTGGAAGTTATGAGAAACGTACGTTTTTGGTTTCCCATTTGTTCTGGGAACGACACCATAGGTTTCCTGACCGGTAAACATTTTTAGGTTGCAGGTACGTTCAGAGAACGTTTTACTATGATTCCACAAGGTTTTATTAACGTTCTGAGAATGGAAATTATAGGTAATTTGAAGGTAATTAAATAACATTCTGAGAACATGTTTCAATAAGACTTTTAATAGCACTGTTAGCTTAGTTAGGGTTAACTGTTTTGAATTAATTTGATTAATTTGCTTAGTCATTAATCATGCGTTTTTTATAGTGGCACACCGTCAGTGAGATTCAAACCTATGATCTTCTGTTCTCTATGGAATTAGTTCACTACACCCCCAGGATGGCGCTAGCATGACAGGGGTTTTTATAAATTCATACAAAGATGTTCATTTTAGTCTATCAAACAGACCCCATATCAAAGGAAACAAGCACTAATTAAGATCAGGTGGGCACAGCGAACACACCTGAACACACTTAACAAGGTAGAGGATAGAGTTTTGTTGACGCTGAGAACGGAATGTATTTGTTTTTAAATAACGTTCTTAGTATGTTACTAATGTTTTCTTGTAATATTTCTGGAAAGTTTTTAACTTCTATGGGCTAGGTGGGACACAGCCAGTGAAATATCAGGGCGGCAAATTCAAAAACAACAAAATGTCATAATTCAACTTTCTCAAACATACAACTATTTTAAACCATTTTAAAGATACACTTCTCCTTGATGTAACCACATTGTCCGATTTCAAAAAGGCTTTACAGCGAAAGCAAAACATTAGATTATGTTAGGAGAGTACATAGACAAAAATAACCACACAGCCATTTTCCAAGCAAGGACATGTGTCAATAAAACCCAAAATACAGCTAAATGAAGCACTAACCTTTGACAATCTTCATCAGATGACACTCCTAGGACATTATGTTACACAATACATGTATGTTTTGTTCGATAAAGTTAATATTTAAATCCAAAAACAGCATTTTACATTGGTGCGTGATGTTCAGAAAATGTATTCCCACCAAAACATCCGGTGAATGTGCACATCAATTTACAAAAATACTCATCATAAACGTTGACAAAATATATAACAATTATTTTAAGAATTATAGATAGACTAACCCTGGATGCAACCGCTATGTCAGATTTTAAAATAGCTTTACGGAGAAAGCACATTTTTCAATATTCTGAGTACATAGCTCAGCCATCACGGTGAGCTATTCAGACACCCGCCAAGTTCGGGGCAACCTAAACTCAGAATTAGTATTAGAAATATTCTCTTACCTTTGCTGATCTTCGTCAGAATGCACTCCCAGGACTGCTACTTCCACAAGAAATGTTGTTTTTGTTCGAAATAATCCATATTTATGTACAAATACCTCTGTTTTGTTAGTGCGTACAGATCACTTATCCAAAGGCATAACGCGCGAGTGCGGAACGAGAGACGAAAAGTCAAAATGTTCCAATACCGTACTTAGAAGCATGTCAAACGCTGTTTAAAATCAATCTTTATGGTATTTTAAACGTAAAATTGCGATAATATTCCAACCGGACAATAGCATATTCATTCAAGAAGAAAAAGAAGGAACAGCGTGCTCGCGTGACCGCGCATATCCAATCCCTTTGTTGCCAGGCAGACCACTCAGTAACTGAGTTCCTATTATCTGCCCAGTGACAGGAAAATGCTCAAACCACTTTCTGAAGGCTTTAGACAGCCAATGGAAGCCTTAGGAAGTGCAACGTCACCCCACAGACACTGTAGCTTCGATAGAGAATCAAAAGAAGAACTACAATTCTCAGACTTTCCACTTCCTGCTTGGATGTTTCTCAGGTCTTTGCCTGCCATATGAGTTCTGTTATACTCACAGACACCATTCAAACAGTTTTAGAAACTTCAGAGTGTTTTCTATCCAAATCTACCAATAATATGCATATTCTTGTTTCTGGGCCAGAGTAGTAACCTGTTTAAATTGGGTACGTTTTTCATCCGGCCGTGAAAATACTGCCCCCTAGCCCAGACAGGTTAATATTCTGAGAACATGACTTTAAATAGAACCATGAGGAAACCTGTAGAATACATGATGCTGAAGTACTGAAATTCCCAACTAAGAAACATATGGGTCTCAGAACGTTATGTGCTAGCTGGGTATCCTGCACTATTCCCAGAAAGTTGTGGGAAGGTTGTATGCAAAATAACCATAGGACAATCACGCTGTCACCAAGCTCTAGCTGGGACGTGTGTATGTGCACTTGTACATATTCATGTGCATGAATGCATTTGTGTGTGTGAGAGTGCGTGTGTGTGTGTGTGTGTGTGTGTGTGAGAGAGAGAGAGAGAGTGCATGTGTGTGTGTGAGAGAGTGTGTGTGGCTCCTCTGATCCACTCCTTTCTCTCTCATTAGATGTGATGGAGCAGCCTGGGCTGTGGCCCCCAGTGTACGGAGCCCGAGGGCCCTCCTCCCACATACACCCACAACACCCTGCTGTGTACTCCCGCTCGCAGTTTCTACGGCAACAGGAGCTGTACGCTCTCCAGCAGCATCAACAGCATCATCATCTGCAGCAGCAGTATCAACACCAACAGCAACAGAGTCACCAGTCACAACCCCAGTCACACCCCCAGCCACAACCCCAACCCCACCCACAGTCCCAGCCTCAGCCTCAGCAGAACCACAGGGCAGCACAGACCATGGAGCTCCAACACAGACCCAACCACGTCCAGGTGGGTGGCATACTGGACACAGATTAACATGAATACCTACATACACACAAACACAAGTACGCACGGATGCACACACATTATCATGAATACACACACAGCCTTATTCTCATGACAACACCAACAGTTTTGTTACATAGTACAGTACTTCCCCACACGCAAACAGCATTGGGCCACAGCCTGTACAGTACAGTACCTATTCATAGCTTCATAGCCCAATATTATCCCAGGATTTGCTGACTCTCCCTCTGGAATAGTGTGGGCTCAGTATGGATGGTGATGCAAACTGCCTGGTTTGTCATTGCACACAGTAAGAGTCAATATATCCAGGTTGAATGAATGCCTGGCTCAGCTGAACACAGGTTCCACACTCCCAGGGTTGCAAAAAACTTTCCCAGAATTCCCTGGTTTTCTAGAAACCCTGGTTGGAAGACTCCTGGAATTCAAATCAAATCAAAGTTTATTTGTCATGTGCGCCAAATACAACAGTTGTAGGTCTTGCTTACTTACAAGCCCTAACCATGCTTACTTACAAGCCCTAACCATGCTTACTTACAAGCCCTAACCATGCTTACTTACAAGCCCTAACCATGCTTACTTACAAGCCCTAACCATGCTTACTTACAAGCCCTAACCATGCTTACTTACAAGTCCTAACCATGCTTACTTACAAGTCCTAACCATGCTTACTTACAAGCCCTAACCATGCTTACTTACAAGCCCTAACCATGCTTACTTACAAGCCCTAACCATGCTTACTTACAAGCCCTAACCATGCTTACTCACAAGCCCTAACCATGCTTACTTACAAGCCCTAACCATGCTTACTTACAAGCCCTAACCATGCTTACTTACAAGTCCTAACCATGCTTACTTACAAGCCCTAACCATGCTTACTTACAAGCCCTAACCATGCTTACTTACAAGTCCTAACCATGCTTACTTACAAGCCCTAACCATGCTTACTTACAAGCCCTAACCATGCTTACTTACAAGCCCTAACCATGCTTACTTACAAGCCCTAACCATGCTTACTTACAAGTCCTAACCATGCTTACTTACAAGCCCTAACCATGCTTACTTACAAGTCCTAACCATGCTTACTAACAAGCCCTAACCATGCTTACTTACAAGTCCTAACCATGCTTACTTACAAGTCCTAACCATGCTTACTTACAAGCCCTAACCATGCTTACTTACAAGCCCTAACCATGCTTACTTACAAGCCCTAACCATGCTTACTTACAAGTCCTAACCATGCTTACTTACAAGTCCTAACCATGCTTACTTACAAGCCCTAACCATGCTTACTTACAAGCCCTAACCATGCTTACTTACAAGTCCTAACCATGCTTACTTACAAGCCCTAACCATGCTTACTTACAAGTCCTAACCATGCTTACTCACAAGCCCTAACCATGCTTACTCACAAGCCCTAACCATGCTTACTTACAAGTCCTAACTATGCTTACTTACAAGCCCTAACCATGCTTACTTACAAGTCCTAACCATGCTTACTTACAAGTCCTAACCATGCTTACTTACAAGCCCTAACCATGCTTACTTACAAGCCCTAACCATGCTTACTTACAAGTCCTAACCATGCTTACTTACAAGTCCTAACTATGCTTACTTACAAGCCCTAACCATGCTTACTTACAAGCCCTAACCATGCTTACTTACAAGTCCTAACCATGCTTACTTACAAGTCCTAACTATGCTTACTTACAAGCCCTAACCATGCTTACTTACAAGCCCTAACCATGCTTACTTACAAGTCCTAACCATGCTTACTAACAAGCCCTAACCATGCTTACTTACAAGTCCTAACCATGCTTACTTACAAGTCCTAACTATGCTTACTTACAAGCCCTAACCAACAGTGCAATTTTTAAGTAAAAAATAGGTTTTAGGTAAACAATAGATAAGTAAAATGACAGTGAAAATAACAGTAGCGGGGCTATATACAGGTGGTACCGGTACAGAGTCAATGTGGAGGCTATATACAGGTGGTACCGGTACAGAGTCAATGTGGAGGCTATATACAGGTGGTACCGGTACAGAGTCAATGTGGAGGCTATATACAGGTGGTACCGGTACAGAGTCAATGTGGAGGCTATATACAGGTGGTACCGGTACAGAGTCAATGTGGAGGCTATATACAGGTGGTACCGGTACAGAGTGTGAGGGGGCACCAGTTAGTCGGGCTAATTGAGGTAATATGTACATGGAGAGTTAAAGTGACTATGCATAGATGAATCACCCTGAAATAAGGAGGAAATCCATGAATCCTCCAACCAGGATTCCTGGAAAAGCAGGGCATTTTAGGAAAGTTACCTGGATTTTACAACCTTTCACACAATACCAATACTGATGAAGCCTCTTGGTCAATCAGCAGATTGCTCAAGATTTGGGGACAGCCGAAGAACCCTTTTGGAACCCTTTTTTCTAAGAGTGTAGGCCATGTTCTCTAGGGCTTGTCTTTGGTTATTATGGGGTGCTCTACTTTAGGCTATCGCTCCATTCAGTCTCATTGTGGAAGTTGTGCATGGTTTACTCCAATGGATCAGTGGTTAAGGACTAGTGCTGCACACACCAGGGTTGTGGGTTTGAGTCCTGCAATGGGCCACATCATTTAATATGTTAGTTAATGTTGACACTTTTATCCAAAGGGACTTTGAGAACTGTCAACATTGACAGAGCCACGTACAGTAAAATCCCATGTAAATGGATCATTCTGTTAACACATAAATCACCTGTTATATGTTCTATGTGGTGTTGTTTCTGTGTTTTTGTCCCTCTGTGGGTAGGTGCAGAAGAGACCAGAGGAGCCTTCAGTGGAGCTGGAGGAGCTGCTCTCTGAGCCAGCAGGTTCTAAACCTTCCAAACCCTACTCCTCCTACCACAACCGCTCCTCCAACAGAAACAACCCCACCCCGGGGGCCTGCACTGCTCACCTGTCCCCCTGCTGCCAGTCCCAGTCCCCCTCCCTGCACCCCCACCCTAAGAGCACCCCATCCACCCCCTGCTCCGCCCCTAGCCCGGCAGCCGCCGCCCCTCGGTCTCCGGCCATCAGTCCCGCCCCCCCACAGCTGCCAAAAGGGGCGGAGTCCCAGGACAAGAGAGGAGAGGGACAGCCCCCGCAGGATTACCCACAATCCCTGGAGCCTGGTAAGGGAACTCACATTGTCCATCCACTCTGACTATGTCCCAATCATCTCTCCTTCCTCCCAAAGTGTGCACTTGTTCATTTCCCTTCACTGATTTGAAAGGCAATGACGGGTATAAGAAAAATTCCCACTAGCTCATGCCTCCACCAACCCAATGGTTTTACATTTGTGGGAAGAAGTGAACAGGTGCTCTCTTCAGGATATTGGAGAAACTATTGGGACGCATCCCCAGGTTACATTCCAATATTCACACTAACATTTCACTTAAATTGCGTTTACACAGGCAACCCAATTCTGATATTTTTTCCACGAATTGGTCTTTTAACCAATCACATCAGATCTTTTCACATCAGATCAGAATTGGGCTGCCTGTGTAAATGCAGCCTAAGTGATGTGTTAGAAGCTCTCTGAGGGTCATATGAGAAATATCTATGATGACAATAGACTGTTAAGAGGGATAAGCAAGATAGTTAGACACACAGCTCATTCAGCTGTCAAGGTTCTACGCTAACAAGCCTGGCCTTCAAAGTCTATCTGTGAAAACTGTAAATGACTGATAGGTCTGACACAGCAACAGAGGACATGGCACCACAAATCATCATCCAGCAACAGAGGACATGGCACCACAAATCATCATCCAGCAACAGAGGACATGGCACCACAAATCATCATCCAGCAACAGAGGACATAGCACCACAAATCATCATCCAGCAACATAGGACATAGCACCACAAATCATCATCCAGCAACAGAGGATATACACTACAAATCATCATCCAGCAACAGAGGACATAGCACCACAAATCATCATCCAGCAACATAGGACATAGCACCACAAATCATCATCCAGCAACAGAGGATATACACTACAAATCACCATCCAGCAACATAGGACATAGCACCACAAATCATCATCCAGCAACATAGGACATATACACTACAAATCATCATCCAGCAACAGATACAAATAAAATGGCTGCCGGCCCGACTGGTCTTTCTCTCAGCACTGTCACCTTGGTAATGACGGAGAAACACCTCGCTCAGAGCCTTGGAGGCTCCGCCCCCCCAGGCCCACACCCTCTTTATCACCATTAACGGCTCGCTAACTGCCTTGCTATGCCATTCCATGCCAGAAGATATAAAAGTGACATGCCACGTTTGATAAACGAAACCTCCTTCTACACTTCAAATAGCAAGCTAACACACACACCTACGCTGAATAACACGTTCACACATGTATAGGCACACACACACGGTTCACTCCACTTCCTGTGTGTTGTGAAATCAAGGTGCAGTGCCACCTACGTAATTTCCTCTTCCTGTGCCTCTCTACCCTCTCATGACCCTGGAGTGAGTTCTATTCAGGGCAGGTCCTCGGGGTTAGGCCTTTTGAAAAGCCTCTGACATTACTTCACAGGAGAGAGAGGGAGAGAGGGAGAGCGAGGGAGAGAGAGAGAGAAAGAGAAAAGAGTTTCAGGGACAATCATCTGGCTTTTGAGAAATGTTTTTGCCCTTTGTTGTGAAGCTTTTTTACTTATTCCTCTTTTAAACCTGCTTCCCTTTTCTCTTTCCTATGTTTTTATAGACTTGCCTCCTGGATACACCTACCCTGCCATCGCCATGGGTTACAGGAGCGGCACATCCCCCCACGATGTCCGATTGGCCGAGCCAGCCGACCTGGAGGCGGTCCAGGCGGAGCATGCTGAGAATGCTCCCCAGCCTCTCTCCAGCCTGGGGGCGGAGCTAGAGTGTCAAGCCGTGGTGAGGCCCCTCCCACACCAGGAAGTGGAGGAGGAAGAGAAGGTGCAGAGAGAGGAGGTGGAAGCCGGAGTAGCAGCAGGCAGCTGTGGACCTCCAGATCAGGAGCATAGGGAGGAGCAGGAGGAGGAGGTGTCAGTGTGTCCTGCTGCGGAGAGCCGTGTGTGTGAAACCGCCTCCTGTCCCATCCCCATCCCCCTCTCTGAGGAGGAGAACCACAGAGCTGACCCCACCTCCACCCTGGAGGAGCAGGAGGAGGAAAAGTGCAAGGTGGAGAGAAGACAGCAGCAGGAGGTGGCAGGAGAACAGGAGGAGCCAGAGCAGGGCTCCATCATCATCGACTTGGACCCTCCCTGCCCTGCCCAGCCCCACCAGGAGGCACATACTGAGGAGGAAGAGGAAGGAGGAGAGGAGGAGCAGGAAGAGGAGAGTACTCCTAATGATGACAACCACTCAGTAGAGTTGGTGTGCCTCTCCCCCGACTCTCCCTCTCCGTTCCCCAGCCAGTCTATCATCACCCTCTCCCCCTCCTCTCCCTCTCCGTGCCCCAAACAGTCTATCATCACCCTCTCCCCCTCCTCTCCCTCTCCGTGCCCTAGCCAGTCTATCATCACCCTCTCCCCCTCCTCTCCCTCTCCGTGCCCCAACCAGTTTATCATCACCCTCTCCCCCTCCCTGAAACCCATTGTGCCTAGTTACTGGAGCCTAGAGCTGCTGATCGCTGCAGCCTTCTGCGCCGACGTCCCTCCGTTTCCCATGCTGGCCTCCAGCACCCTCCAGCCCCAGGCCTGTGACACCCATCCCTGCCCCAGCCACCCCCACCACGGCATGGAGCTGCTCAGCGAGCTGGCTGACCTGGAGCTCCAACAGCACCGACACAACACAGGAGACAGCCAAGGTGAGAGAGATACAGACAGATAGACAGACAGACAGACAGACAGACAGACAGACAGACAGACGGACGGACAGACAGACGGACGGACGACGGACAGACGGATGGACAGGCGGACAGATGGATGGACAGACGGCAGTCTGAAATGATGTCATTACAACTAGAAGCTGATCGAAATGACATTCAGAAACAAATGAAGTAATTTCAACCAGCCGCTAGGGTGATGTCACTTAAAGCTGGAATCCTTCAGGTTTTTATTTAGTTATTAGGATCCCCATTAGGCGACGCCATGGCGACAGCTAGTCGTACTGGGGTCCGACACATAACGAAAAAGACATTACAGATAAAAGACTTTACAATCCTCCTAACTCTTTCCCCACCTGTGTATCCTTCCAAGTCTCCCCCAGAGATCTCTCTCTCTAGGAGCAGTAGTAGGCTTCCTAGAAGACTCCTCTAATGATAGAGCAGGAGAGAGAGAAACAGCAGATCTCTGTTACAATACAGACTTAGACCTCTGTTACAATACAGATATCTGTTACAATACAGACCTAGACCTCTGTTACAATACAGACCTCTGTTACAATACATACCTATTTTGCAATACATACCTAGACCTCTGTTACAATACATACCTCTGTTACAATACAGACCTCTGTTACAATACATACCTATTTTACATACATACCTAGACCTCTGTTACAATACAGACCTCTGTTACAATACATACCTCTGTTACAATACAGACCTATTTTACAATACATACCTCTGTTACAATACAGACCTAGACCTCTGTTACAATACATACCTAGACCTCTGTTACAATACAGACCTAGACCTCTGTTACAATACATACCTCTGTTACAATACAGACCTCTGTTACAATACATACCTATTTTACATACATACCTAGACCTCTGTTACAATACAGACCTCTGTTACAATACATACCTCTGTTACAATACAGACCTATTTTACAATACATACCTCTGTTACAATACAGACCTAGACCTCTGTTACAATACATACCTAGACCTCTGTTACAATACAGACCTAGACCTCTGTTACAATACAGACCTCTGTTACAATACAGACCTAGACCTTGTTACAATACATACCTCTGTTGCAATACAGACCTAGACCTCTGTTACAATACATACCTAGACCTCTGTTACAATACAGACCTAGACCTCTGTTACAATACAGACCTCTGTTACAATACAGACCTAGACCTTGTTACAATACATACCTCTGTTACAATACAGACCTAGACATCTGTTACAATACATACCTCTGTTACAATACAGACCTCTGTTACAATACATACCTATTTTACAATACATACCTAGACCTCTGTTACAATACATACCTATTTTACAATACATACCTCTGTTACAATACAGACCTAGACCTCTGTTACAATACATACCTAGACCTCTGTTACAGTACAGACCTCTGTTACAGTACATACCTCTATTACAATACATACCTAGACCTATGTTACAATACATACCTAGACCTCTGTTACAATACATACCTCTGTTACAATACATACCTAGACCTATGTTACAATACATACCTCTGTTACAATACATACCTAGACCTATGTTACAATACATACCTCTGTTACAATACAGACCTAGACCTCTGTTACAATACAGACCTCTGTTACAATACAGACCTAGACCTTGTTACAATACATACCTCTGTTACAATACAGACCTAGACCTCTGTTACAATACATACATAGACCTCTGTTACAATACATACCTCTGTTACAATACAGACCTCTGTTACAATACATACCTATTTTACAATACATACCTAGACCTCTGTTACAATACATACCTATTTTACAATACATACCTCTGTTACAATACAGACCTAGACCTCTGTTACAATACAGACCTATTTTACAATACATACCTAGACCTCTGTTACAATACAGACCTAGACCTATGTTACAATACAGACCTAGACCTCTGTTACAATACATACCTAGACCTCTGTTACAATACAGACCTCTGTTACAATACAGACCTAGACCTCTGTTACAATACAGACCCTAGACCTCTGTTACAATACATACCTCTGTTACAATACATACCTAGACCTCTGTTACAATACAGACCTAGACCTCTGTTACAATACAGACCTAGACCTCTGTTACAATACATACCTAGACCTCTGTTACAATACAGACCTCTGTTACAATACAGACCTAGACCTCTGTTACAATACATACCTCTGTTACAATACATACCTAGACCTATGTTACAATACATACCTCTGTTACAATACAGACCTAGACTTCTGTTACAATACATACCTCTGTTACAATACATACCTCTGTTACAATACATACCTAGACCTCTGTTACAATACATAACTCTGTTACAATACATACCTAGACCTCTGTTACAGTACAGACCTCTGTTACAGTACATACCTCTGTTACAATACATACCTAGACCTATGTTACAATACATACCTCTGTTACAATACATACATAGACCTCTGTTACAATACATACATAGACCTCTGTTACAATACATACCTAGACCTCTGTTACAATACAGACCTAGACCTCTGTTACAATACATACCTAGACCTCTGTTACAATACAGACCTAGACCTCTGTTACAATACATACCTCTGTTACAATACATACCTAGACCTATGTTACAATACATACCTCTGTTACAATACATACCTAGACCTATGTTACAATACATACCTTTGTTACAATACATACCTAGACCTTTGTTACAATACAGACCTAGACCTCTGTTACAATATACACCTCTGTTACAATACAGACCTCTTTTACAATACAGACCTAGACCTCTGTTACAATACATACCTCTGTTACATTTTTACCTTGTCAGCTCGGGGATTCGATCTTGCAACCTTCCGGTTACTAGTCCAATGCTCTAACCACTAGGCTACCTGGCACCCCTATACAGAGCTAGTATTGTACTAGTACAATACAGACCTTTGTTACAGTACAGAGCCCTGTTAATGCAGAACTCTGTTACAATACAGACCTTTGTTACAATACGGACCTTTTTTACAGTACAGAGCCCTGTTACAATACAGACCTATGTGACAATACAGGCCTCTGTTACAGTACTCTCTCTCTCTTTCTCTCTCCTGCTCCGCTCACCCACTGCCTCTCTGTAAAATCCACACACACACACTCACGTGCGCACATTCGTGTAAGTACACACACAAGTGTGTGGGTAATCACAAAAGCAGTGGATGTTGTTGGGACCCTGGAGCATTGCCTCAGTAATTACAACCCATTGTTTTAAAGTGCCTTTAAAAGCTTCCTCGGTTTTAAAGCGCCGCAGTCGCGTTTCGTTTTTTTTTTCGTGTTCATGCAAAAGGATGTTTTGTGTTTACCCCATCTTCCTAATGCATTTAACTGGTCCCAAAAGATGGCGACTATAAAAAGGACATCATCAAGTGATTTTTAGAGTGTTGTTGTTTTGGCTGTGTGATGTCATCGCAGGCTCTGAGGAGTTTCTAAAGACATCAGTAAGCATGACTAGGTGACTTCTTGTAATGATAGAACTTCACACAGCCCCTCATCATGCGTAGCCCCCAGGGCGGAGATAGAGGTCCCTACCTAGTACAGCAGTACGGTATTCCCACTACTGAGCCGAGCTGAGCCCATCCAATCTGTACTGCACTGGCCTGCTTACAGTGTGCACAGTGTGAAAAGGGTATGGTAGTATTCATATATTCCACCACAACAGCCACAGACCTACAGTACAGTATTGTAGATGTCTATACTGCATGGTGAAACCCTGGACCAGACGGTCAGGTAGTACCACAGACCTACAGTACAGTATTGTAGATGTCTGTACTGCATGGTGAAACCCTGGACCAGACGGTCAGGTAGTACCACAGGCCTACAGTACAGTACTGTAGATGTCTATACTGCATGGTGAAACCCTGGACCAGATGGTCAGGTAGTACCACAGGAAACTGTCGAATTGGAATTAGAATTTGGTTTACTTTATTAATTTATTAGACTTGAAACGAAACTGACCCGAGCCCTGTTGGATAGACCTTATGTAGCATGTCAACTGCATGTCCATTGACTTTCAACAAGAAAGTGTCTGCAGTCCATCTGCAGATGTTCAACAAGCAAACATCAGTAGACTATCAGCATTGCAGGATCTCAACAGCATGTCTTCAGCCTTTCAGCAGCATCTCAACAGCATGTCTTCAGCCTTTCAGCAGCATCTCAACAGCATGTCTTCAGCCTTTCAGCAGCATCGCAACAGCATGTCTTCAGCCTTTCAGCAGCATCTCAACAGCATGTCTTCAGCCTTTCAGCAGCATCGCAACAGCATGTCTTCAGCCTTTCAGCAGCATCTCAACAGCATGTCTTCAGCCTTTCAGCAGCATTGCAACAGCATGTCTTCAGCCTTTCAGCAGCATCGCAACAGCATGTCTTCAACCTTTCAGCAGCATCGCAACAGCATGTCTTCAGCCTTTCAGCAGCATCTCAACAGCATGTCTTCAGCCTTTCAGCAGCATCGCAACAGCATGTCTTCAGCCTTTCAGCAGCATCTCAACAGCATGTCTTCAGCCTTTCAGCAGCATCTCAACAGCATGTCTTCAGCCTTTCAGCAGCATCTCAACAGCATGTCTTCAGCCTTTCAGCAGCATCTCAACAGCATGTCTTCAGCCTTTCAGCAGCATCTCAACATTACGTTTGTAGAGCATCTACAGATGAACGATCCAAGTAAAGTGTTACAGATGAAGGTGTGCTGCACAGGATCACACCCTAGATGGGATTCAAATAAAAATAAGATAAGAAAATAAAAATACTAGAATGACACAACATCTAACGCTGAATGAACATGTCTGTCATTATCACAGCTCGTTTTCCTTGACCCCTGACCGAGTCTGTGTTTCGGCCCACAGGAGAGGAGATGTTGATCTTTGACCTCCAGAGTCTTGCCACCCTGGCAGCAGCCCGTGCCTTGGAGCTGGGTGCCCAGGAGGGTAGCGGGGAGGGCGCCAGGCGGCACTACCCGGCCCGCAAGACCCTCAACCTGCGCAGGAAATGCAGCTGGACACCTCGCCACGAACCGGTAGAGTACAACTTTACTGTGTCCTGATGTTCTATGTACCATTAGAACAGAATGCAGTACATTCAAAAAAATACATTAGAAGGAATTTTAAATGGTTAAGTGTACACTGATTTTAGACTGTTAGTTTAACCTCTCTGGGGTATGTGGGACGCTAGTGAAATAGCAGGGCGGCAAATTCAAAACAACAAAAATCTCATAATTCAAATTTCTCAAACATACAACTATTATATCCCATTTTAAAGGTACACTTCTTGTTAATCCAACCACATTGTCCGATTTCAAAAAGGCTTTACAGCGAAAGCATAACATTAGATTATGTTAGGACAGCGCCTAGACAAGAAAAACCACACAGCCATTTTCCAAGCAAGGAGAGGCGTCACAAAAACCAGAAATACAGCTAAAATGAATCACTAACCTTTGATGATCTTCATCAGATGGCACTCATAGGACTTCATGTTGCACAATACATGTATGTTTTGCTCGATAAAGTTCATATTTATATCCAAAAACCCCATTTTACATTGGCGTGTAATGTTCAGAAATGTTTTGCCTCCCAAAACTTCCGGTGAATGAGCACATACATTTACAAAAATACTCATCATAAACGCTGATAAAATATTCAACAGTTATTCAAAGAATTATAGATACATTTCTCCTTAATGCAACCGCTGTGTCAGATTTCAAAAAAGCTTTACGGCGAAAGCAAATTTTGCAATAATCTGAGTACAGCGCTCAGATATCAAAACAAGCCATACAGATACCCGCCATTTTGGAGTCAACAGAAATGACAAAAATGACATTATAAATATTCACTTACCTTTGATGATCTTCATCGGAATGCATTCCCAGGTATCCCAGTTCCAGAATAAATGTTTGTTTTGTTCGATAAAGTCCATAATTTATGTCCAAATACCTCCTTTTTGTTCGCGCGTTTAGTCCACTACTCCAAATGCAGGAAGCTCGCGCAAAATGTCACGACGAACAGTCAAAAAAAGTTATATTTACATTCGTAGAAACATGTCAAACAATGTATAGCATCAATCTTTAGGATGTTTTTATCATAAATCTTCAGTAATATTCCAACCGGACAATTCCAATGTCTTCAAAAAAGAAAAGGAACACAGCTAACTCTCATGTGAGTGCGCGCCACTGAGCTCATGTCATTTTCTCAGTCGTCTACTTTCAGGAGCTCTTATTCTCTCCCTATTCACTGTAGAAGCATGCAACAATATTCTAAAGACTGTTGACATCTAGTGGAAGCCTTAGGAAGTGCAAAATGAACCCTAAGTCACTGTATACTGTATAGGCAATCACTTGAAAAACTACAAACCTCAGATTTCCACACTTCCTTGTTGGATTTTTCTCAGGTTTTTGCCTGCCATATGAGTTCGGTTATACTCACAGACATCATTCAAACAGTTTTAGAAACTTCAGAGTGTTTGCAATCCAAATCTACTAATAATATGCATATCCTACCTTCTGAGCCTGAGTAGCAGGCAGTTTACTAAGGGCACGCCTTTCATCCGGATGTCAAAATACTGCCCCCTACCCTAGAGAAGTTAATAGCATGTATACGCCTAAAAGCATTTATAATCATTTATGAAGCATTTCTAAAAACGTCCATTTTTTTTGTTATTATAAATTGCTACCAAGACTTTTGCACCCATCATGATGTCATCATGCTTCTACATCTGCATTGCTTGCTCTTTGGGGTTTAAGGCTGGGTATCTGAAAGCACTTTGTGACAACTAATGATGGAAAAATGGCTTCATAAAATACACCTGATTGATTGATTAGTATTGTGAACATTCAGGCATGCCCGGCCAAGGGCACCATGGAGAGGATGGAGGGTCCGGAGCTGGCCATGCGGGTGAAGCTGGCAGAGCTCCAGAGGCACTACAAAGAGAAACAGAGGGAGTTAGCCAAGCTACAGAGGAAGCATGACCACCAGTAAGATACAACATGTCCTTTACTATCCTCCTATGCATTATCCTTCACCATGTCCTTTACTATCCTCCTATACATGATCCTTCACCAATGTCCTTTACTATCCTCCTATACATTATCCTTCACCATGTCCTTTACTGTCCTCCTATACATTATCCTTCACCATGTCCTTTACTATCCTCCTATACATTATCCTTCACCATGTCCTTTACTATCCTCCTATACATTATCCTTCACCATGTCCTTTACTGTCCTCCTATACATGATCCTTCACCATGTCCTTTACTATCCTCCTATACATTATCCTTAAACATCTCCTTCACTATCATCCTATACATTATCCTTCACCATGTGCTTTACTATCCTCCTATACATTATCTTTCACCATGTCCTTTACTATCCTCCTATACATTATCCTTCAACATGTCCTTTACTATCCTCTTATACATTATCCTTCAACATGTCCTTTACTATCCTCCTATACATTATCCTTCAACATGTCCTTCACTATCCTCCTATACATTACCTTTCACCTCTGAAAATAAGTGTTTTAACTCTCATGTGTTATCCTTTGGGATCAAATCCTTATCTTGTTAAAACATTTAATGAACTCGAACTCTCCTTTACCCATGACTACCTCCTAGTCTCATGTTGTGATACTTCCTTAGTCTCCTAATCGCTCCTTTAACTGATTTCTAAAAGCAGCCCACAAAACAAACTGAAGCCATGACAACACACTCCCTTTCTATCTCCTGAAGGATTCCCTTCTTCCTTCTCCAGTTTATCTGGTCCTGTGCAAAAAATACAGTATCTTAGTGTTCTCATGAGTGTGTGTGTGTCTACAGGAAGGAGGAAACACCTCGCAGCCCTGCTCGTAGAGGACCGGGGCGGCCCAGGAAACGTAAATCAACCCCCGCCGCTGGCCCAGGCTCCTCCTCTGAGACCCAGAGAAAAGTCAAGTGAGTGTGTGTGTGTGTTGTAAGGCTCATCTCCCTCTCTGCCTGGCCATAGCCCAAACACACTGATAAGTCTCCTACATATCACTGCAATCCAGGAGACTCATGCCATCAACAGGAAATGGGAGAACCCAGCTGACCCCTTCAAGGAAGTCCAGTTTAACCTAATCTTAACCTAATCAGCACAGAGACTAAATTGTATTACAGTTTAATCCACATCGGTGGTGTGTGTGTGTGTGTGTGTGTTTGTGTGGGCGCCTCCTTCCTTACCCTGTTTGTGCGTGTGGATGTTTTAAGTGTATGCATTCATTTCAAGATGTCATCTGTGTAGTGTGTGTGTGTAGTGTGTGTGTTCTGTACATGCATATGTATGGTTGTGTGTGTTGTGTCCGTCCACATACTGTCTGTGAGTGCCTCTGTGTGACTGCGTTCCATTGTATTCCTCTGGCTATGTGTCTCAGCCAGTTTCCGCCCAGCTAATTTAAAACCGAATGGCATTACTGTGGGCCAGAGGAGGGCCAGGAGGGCTGGCGGGAAAGAGAGGGGCCAGGAGGGCTGGGGGGGCAGGAGGCTGAGGGGCCAGAGGGGGGCCAGAGGAGGGCCAGAGGAGTCTGGGGGTTGTCTGGGGTGTACTGGGGAGCTGAGCGTGGTGGAAGGGGGCTGGTGGGGGTTGTAATTAGAGTCCTGTGAATGATCCTGTAATCTGCCCCAGCTCCAGGAATGGGACATGGCCTATCATTAAGGCCAGGGGGTCAGGGGGGGTCAGGAGGGGATCGGGTCGGTCACACAGGGCCGTACAGCCGCCAAGACACACTGACTCACACTGACATCAAGGAGGGGGGTGTACAGCCCGTTGCTCTCAATTTATCTCACACATTATAGTCGCATGCATTGGTTGAAGCACAATGTTAAATTCAAATCTCGCTACCGTCATATCTAAGCCAATATGACACCAATGTCGATGACAATTTGCAAGTCAACTTGATTGAAGGTACACAACACACTACCGCCTCTCGTCATTAGCCGTCTGTCCGTTACCAAGAACCACTATACCTGATTTTTGACAGGGTTGTTAGCATTAGGTCATCAGACTTTTTTCTTCTCAAAATTTGCTCAAATTCTAGACATCAGATTAAAAGGGGACCATTAGACTTAGATCCATTTGGACTGAATAAGTTTGTAGGTGCAACAGTTTTTATTAATATCGCAATTTATTGCTCTCACGTGCACATTTCTGCCCCATAAAAAACAACGATGTGCTACCTTTTTGTAGCATTTCTGACAATGCTAACATATTTTCAGCTGTATCTCAGAGTTCTAAAACCGGGTCAAGCAACTCAGTTGCTGCGCAACAGTAGCAGCTAGTTAGTAGAAGGCTAGCAGCTGTAGCTAGCTAGCTAACACCAGTTGGATGAGAAGCAAAAGGAAGGTAGCTAGCTAACTAGGTATATTTGGCTATGGTTTTCATATGGCTGAAGTCATCTGTGTAAGCTGCTGACCTGAACACTTGTGTGTAATCAGAGCACAAACAAATAAGCTGTGTAGATATATCATTAAGGCTGTATGTATTTCTAGATATAGGCCTATTGTAAACGTGTATTATTGTAGCGTCATAATCAGTATTGCAAAATTAAATACAAATACACACATAACTTTAAGCTTCATAGTCATTTGAGGTAATTAACTGGTCATTATTCAGCACAGCAATTGATAAAACAGGACCATGTTTGAAAAACAAGTAGTTCTGAGCTTATGTCAATATTACACAGGTAAGCTAACGCTTACAGAAACCAGGAATGCAGACAGGCTCTATAGACCTCTATGTCTATATGAGGGACTATGTTCAACACACCACCTCCTGTTATTCTGTTGGGTACCTACTGACTAAAAAAGATATCATGAAATATATTTCTTTTTCAATTACATGCATTGTTAAAAAAAAGGTTTAACATTACCATATTACCACAAGGCAAAACAGCTCATTCAATCAACCCTGGTGGTGTTATTAGTATAAAAGAAAAGCTTGCTTTCATGTAATAAAAAAAGCTTCAAATGGTATTGGAATGGGATAATGTCTTAGTTTGGAGTGGGAAGAATGCAATACATGACCTTGTATGTGGTACAAATCACATTATTGTGGGAGCACCTCCTCGAAGAGTATGAATTAGGCTGTTTGAGAAGGTTTGAATCCTAAGCAACCAGCATACACATAGTTTTAAAGTACAGTAGACCAACATAGCTACTGTAGTAGGTCAAAGCTGTGTGCTGGAAAACCTTGGTAGAGCATGGGTGGAGTAGGCCTTGTGGTGCTGGAAAACCTTGGTAGAGCATGGGTGGAGTAGGCCTTGTGGTGCTGGAAAACCATGGTAGAGCATGGGTGGAGTAGGCCTTGTGGTGCTGGAAAACCTTGGTAGAGCATGGGTGGAATAGACCTTGTGGTGCTGGAAAACCTTGGTAGAGCATGGGTGGAGTAGGCCTTGTGGTGCTGGAAAACCTTGGTAGAGCATGGGTGGAATAGACCTTGTGGGGCTCATGTGAATTTCCTTTCTTTTTTGGCATCAGACCAATCCCTACTTCTCAATTAAAACCTATTTTTTTGTTTTTAATAATCTGTGTGTGTGTGTGTGTGTCTGTGTTGTCAATTTTCAATTAGTGCTGTCATCAATGTCCATATGGAAACCTTGGAGGGGCTTATTGCCACCACAGAGCAGCCAACAGTTCTATTCCCTCCCTCCCATTTCTGGGCAGTGTTCCATACTGCTCCCAGCTCTCCCACTGCGATGTCAACTCTACTCTCCTTCCGCCTGTGTACCCCTGCCCCCTTCCCTCACATTCTCCCCTCCAGTCCTTCCCCACCCCTCACCCAGCCAGGGACGCACAGGGACACTGATGCCCTGTGACAGTGACACCAGAAATGAAAGGGCGGTAGGCGGCAGGGCCTACAGCGAAAGGATGGATGGAGGGAGGGGGAGATGGAAGGATGGATGGAGGGACGGGAAGATGGAGGGAGGGTGGAGAGGGAGATGGAGGGGGGATAGAGGGAGATGGAGATGGAGGGGCATGACTGGCCTCCAGTTACAGTAATGTCTCCATGACTGGTCTCCAGTTACAGTAATGTCTCCATGACTGACCTCCAGTTACAGTAATGTCTTCATGACTGGCCTCCAGTTACAGTAATGTCTCCATGACTGGCCTCCAGTTACAGTAATGTCTCCATGACTGGCCTCCAGTTACAGTAATATCTCCATGACTGGCCTCCAGTTACGGTAATGTCTCCATGACTGACTTCCAGTTACAGTAATGTCTCCATGACTGGCCTGCAGTTACAGTAATGTCTCCATGACTGGTCTCCAGTTACAGTAATGTCTCCATGACTGGTCTCCAGTTACAGTAATGTCTCCATGACTGGTCTCCAGTTACAGTAATGTCTCCATGACTGGCCTGAAGTTACAGTAATGTCTCCATGACTGACCTCCAGTTACGGTAATGTCTCCATGACTGGTCTCCAGTTACAGTAATGTCTCCATGACTGGCCTGAAGTTACAGTAATGTCTCCATGACTGACCTCCAGTTACAGTAATGTCTCCATGACTGGCCTGAAGTTACAGTAATGTCTCCATGACTGACCTCCAGTTACAGTAATGTCTCCATGACTGGCCTGAAGTTACAGTAATGTCTCCATGACTGACCTCCAGTTACAGTAATGTCTCCATGACTGGTCTCCAGTTACAGTAATGTCTCCATGACTGGTCTCCAGTTACATTAATGTCTCCATGACTGGTCTCCAGTTACAGTAATGTCTCCATGACTGGCCTGAAGTTACAGTAATGTCTCCATGACTGACCTCCAGTTACAGTAATGTCTCCATGACTGGCCTGAAGTTACAGTAATGTCTCCATGACTGGCCTCCAGTTACAGTAATGTCTCCATGACTGACCTCCAGTTACAGTAATGTCTCAATGACTGGTCTCCAGTTACAGTAATGTCTCCATGACTGGTCTCCAGTTACAGTAATGTCTCCATGACTGGTCTCCAGTTACAGTAATGTCTCCATGACTGGTCTCCAGTTACGGTAATGTCTCCATGACTGGTCTCCAGTTACAGTAATGGCTCCATGACTGGTCTCCAGTTACAGTAATGTCTCCATGACTGGTCTCCAGTTACAGTAATGTCTCCATGACTGGTCTCCAGTTACAGTAATATCTCCATGACTGACCTCCAGTTACAGTAATGTCTCCATGACTGGCTTCCAGTTACGGTAATGTCTCCATGACTGATCTCCAGTTACAGTAATGTCTCCATGACTGGCCTGAAGTTACAGTAATGTCTCAATGACTGGCCTCCAGTTACAGTAATGTCTCCATGACTGGTCTCCAGTTACAGTAATGTCTCCATGACTGGTCTCCAGTTACAGTAATGTCTCCATGACTGGTCTCCAGTTACAGTAATATCTCCATGACTGGTCTCCAGTTACAGTAATGTCTCCATGACTGGTCTCCAGTTACAGTAATGTCTCCAGTTACAGTAATGTCTCCATGACTGGCCTGCAGTTACAGTAATGTCTCCATGACTGGCCTGCAGTTACAGTAATGTCTCCATGACTGGCCTGCAGTTACAGTAATGTCTCCATGACTGGCTTCCAGCTACAGTAATGTCTCCATGACTGGCCTCCAGTTACAGTAATGTCTCCATGACTGGCTTCCAGTTACAGTAATGTCTCTATGACTGGCCTGCAGTTACAGTAATGTCTCCATGACTGGTCTCCAGTTACAGTAATGTCTCCATAACTGGCCTGCAGTTACAGTAATGTCTCCATGACTGGCCTGCAGTTACAGTAATGTCTCCATGACTGGCCTGCAGTTACAGTAATGTCTCCATGACTGGCTTCCAGCTACAGTAATGTCTCCATGACTGGCTTCCAGTTACAGTAATGTTTCCATGACTGGTCTCCAGTTACAGTAATGTCTCCATGACTGGCTTCCAGTTACAGTAATGTCTCTATGACTGGTCTCCAGTTACAGTAATGTCTCCATGACTGGCTTCCAGTTACAGTAATGTCTCCATGACTGGCCTCCAGTTACAGTAATGTCTCCATGACTGGCTTCCAGTTACAGTAATGTCTCTATGACTGGTCTCCAGTTACAGTAATGTCTCCATGACTGGCTTCCAGTTACAGTAATGTCTCTATGACTGGTCTCCAGTTACAGTAATGTCTCCATGACTGGCCTCCAGTTACAGTAATGTCTCCATGACTGGTCTCCAGTTACAGTAATGTCTCCATGACTGGTCTCCAGTTACAGTAATGTCTCCATGACTGACCTCCAGTTACAGTAATGTCTCCATGACTGGCTTCCAGTTACAGTAATGTCTCCATGACTGGCCTGCAGCTACAGTAATGTCTCCATGACTGGCCTGCAGCAACAGGAATGTGGGTGTATTTGAATGAGACACGGTGAGACAGGGACAGATTGGCCCAATGTTGTGTTGCATTGGAGGTCTATGTAAAACCAATTTCCTTTGGTAGAGTTGATTGCGCACTTTGTCGTGCTGGCTGTTCTGATTGGACTGTGTGTGTGTGTGTGTGAGTGAGTGTTTGAATGAGTGTTTGCCTGTGTGTGTGTGTGTGTCTGTATCTGTGTGTTCATGTGTGTGTTTATCTCTGTGAGTGTGTGTGTGAGTGTGAGTGTGTGTGTACAAACTAGGAGCTGCTAATCAACTGTGTTTAATTAGTCAGTGTGGGGCTGAGTGCTTCTTCACCCTGCCAGTCCACTGAGGGAAGGGGCTCTGTCACATTGTTTGTCAGCGTGTGAGGGAGGGAAGGGATCGAAGGGGTCCGCCTCTCAGGGACAGCTCACACTTCTGCCACCACTGCCATTCACCTTTCAATCACTCACACACACGCACACGCACACACACACACACACACACACACACACACACACACACACACACACACACACACACACACACACACACACACACACACACACACACACACAGCCCTGCATCACATCTAGTCTACCCCTCTCTCCCTCCTTCCTTCCCTCCATCCATCTTTCTCCCTCTCTCTCTCCCTCCCTCCTTTCCTCCTTGCTATAACAGCTGTACTTCAATGTGCACATATAAAGTACAAGCACACACACACACACACACACACACACACACACACACACACACACACACACACACACACACACACACACACACACACACACACACACACACACACACTTGCTCAGTCAGTGTCTCACATTTTAGGGAGCACACACACACAGTCAGTTTGTCACATTTTTACCTGCCACATATTACAGACACACATGGATGCACGCACATGTGCTATTCTAGCCCGTGTGTAATGATGTAATCAGAGGACTTACAGTGCAGCCTAATAGAGATTTCCCTTTTAACTCTGAAAGGTTTTGAGCAGGCGATCCACAATCCTGATTAGGCCGCTGCTAACTCTCCCAGTCGACGTGACTGATGGCATGGCTAAGGCTGTGCACACAGTAGGAGGAGAGGGGAAGTTCATCTTTTGTTTGAGTACGGCCTGGCTTGCATCTGTGTGGTCGCCGGGCAGGTTTCCGGGGGGATATTCAAGGGCATTTTCACTCTGCTTCTAAACCAGCCCTGTGATGTTGCTACTCTGTAGGGGAAGAGAAGCTGCTAGCCCCACTGATATGGAAATGGAAACGGGAGAGCTATGATATTCAACTGCCAGAACAATAGAAGCCGCATACAAATGCAGAACGTGCCTTCAGACCATTCAGTGATTCCCTGTATCTTTCAAAGCATCTCTCTGTGCTTGGATAGGCCAGGGGGAACTCTCTTGATAAAGCGTTCCGGCTTCTTATCCAACACTGGCCTCCAACAATCCCAGGTTCGCCCCGTTAGATCCCAATTTTTCAAGCGTGCCGGTTTGGGGGTTTGGGAGAACAGCGCTCCGGGGTTTTGTCTTCTTCTGTTCGTCAGCTATAACAACCCACAGAGAGGTGACTCAACCCCTCCTTTCCCCTCTGGTCTTCCTCTCTTTCATTCCACCTCTCTTCTTCTTCCTCTAATGAATGTTCTCCCGTGTTTTGACTGGCAGGTCGTTAGGGGCGGGACTTGGCCTGTCGCCCGAGGACCTGCTGGGAGGAGGGGGCGGGGATGCCCAGAGGAAGAAGAAGAAGCTGTCCAATCTGGGCTTTGAGCGGCTCGGCGCGGCAGAGGTCAGGGTTCTTTAGTTGTATCTCTTTGTCCTCTATCCCTCCAGAACAGATACACACTCTGTAGAAAACCCTTATAGTTACTGAACACTTCTCTGAGCCCTCCATACAGTATTCTACCAATACTGCTATGTAGCCTGCTAGCCTTTGTGTTATACCGTATGCTATGTTAGCCACTATGCTAGTTGTTATGTAAATATTGTATGTTGTGTGATCTATGTTTGACCTGATAGCCTATAGGCTAAATTAAAGTGTGAGGGTTTTGTACACACTTTGTTTCTTTTTTTATTGACACATTTCTAGTCATTAGAATCAGTGGCGGCTGGTGGGAGGAGCTACAGGAGGACGGGCTCATTGTAATGACTGGAATGGAATTAATGGAACAGAGTCAAACATGTGGTTTCCATATGTTTGATGTGTTTGATACCGTTCTATTCATTCCATTCCAGCCATTACAATGAGCCCGTCCTCCTATAGCTCCTCCCACCAGCCGCCACTGAATCTAATGACTAGAAATGTGTCAATAAAAAAAGAAACAAAGTGTGTACAAAACACTCACACTTTAATTTTTAATTTTAAACTCTAAAGAGTCAAATCCCCAGCTCTCCATGTTAATATATTTTTCATTTGTGGATCTTCACCTGTCCCTCTGGCTGTCTGTGAGCTGAACTGAGCTCTGTCCCTCTAGCTGTCTGTGAGCTGAACTGAGCTCTGTCCCTCTGGCTGTCTGTGAGCTGAACTGAGCTCTGTCCCTCTAGCTGTCTGTGAGCTGAACTGAGCTCTGTCCCTCTGGCTGTCTGTGAGCTGAGCTGAGCTCTGTCCCTCTGGCTGTCTGTGAGCTGAACTGAGCTCTGTCTCTCTGGCTGTCTGTGAGCTGAACTGAGCTCTGTCCCTCTGGCTGTCTGTGAGCTGAACTGAGCTCTGTCCCTCTGGCTGTCTGTGAGCTGAACTGAGCTCTGTCCCTCTGGCTGCCTGTGAGCTGAACTGAGCTCTGTCTCTCTGGTTGTCTGTGTGTTGAGCTGAGCTCTGTCCCTCTGGCTGTTCTGTGTGTGGGAGCTGTGTCTGAAGGTGTAACAGGCTCTCTCTCTCTCTTTCTATTTCTCTCTTTCTGCTCGTTCTCTCTCTCTGTTCTCTATTTATCTTTCTGTCCTCCTTTTTCTCTCTTTTCTCTGTTCTAATAGATTAACGTTCATGGCAGCAGCAGAAAGAATGTCCTCCACGGTGTCCTCAGCTCTAAGCTGGCCCGTGATGTGGCTCATCAGCAGCTCAGACAGCACAAGGCCCAGGGCGGGAAGACGACTGGGATGGGGGCGGGACCACGGGATAAGGAGGAGGCGGCCTCTGCGGCTAGTTCCGCCCCCAAGCACCAAGGACATCGAGGCCAGGCCACCTCCGAGAATGAGTCCAGACGAGTCATCAACGAGTCCGGCGGTCAGAGTGACACAGGTAAGAATCATGGTGATTGATTTCATTTGTAACCTTTGGAGTTTTCTCACAATGTTGTGTTTCAATTATGTGACGGACAGTGACGTTATTTAGGCATGGTATTTGTGTCATATGATGGTGGAATCACTCTTTTTTTCTGTATTGGGAGAATGAGTACATTCCTTATACTGCACTGACCTGAGCACTGACTGGTGTGCTCTGTATGTGTAGGCTACCATAGAGAAACACTACCATAGAGAAACACTACTATAGATAGAAACACTACTATAGAGAAACACTACCATAGAGAAACACTACCATAGAGAAACACTACTATAGATAGAAACACTACTATAGAGAAACACTACCATAGATAGAAACACTACTATAGATAGAAACACTACTATAGAGAAACACTACCATAGAGAAACACTACCATAGAGAAACACTACCATAGATAGAAACACTACCATAGAGAAACACTACCATAGATAGAAACACTACCATAGAGAGAAATACTACCGTAGATAGAAACACTACCATAGAGAAACACTACCATAGAGAAACACTACTATGGATAGAAACACTACTATAGAGAAACACTACCATAGATAGAAACACTACTATAGATAGAAACACTACTATAGAGAAACACTACCATAGAGAAACACTACCATAGAGAAACACTACCATAGAGAAACACTACCATAGATAGAAACACTACCATAGAGAAACACTACCATAGATAGAAACACTACCATAGAGAGAAATACTACCATAGATAGAAACACTACCATAGAGAAACACTACTATAGAGAGAAACACTACTATAGAGAAACACTACTATAGATAGAAACACTACCATAGAGAGAAACACTACCATAGAGAGAAACACTACCATAGAGAAACACTACTATAGATAGAAACACTACCATAGATTGAAACACTACCATAGAGAAACACTACCATAGAGAAACACTACTATAGAGAAAAACTACCATAGAGAAACACTACCATAGAGAAACACTACCATAGATAGAAACACTACCATAGATAGAAACGCTACCATAGATAGAAACACTACCATAGAGAAACACTACTTTAGAGAAACACTACCATAGAGAAACACTACCATAGAGAGAAATACTACTATAGAGAAACACTACCATAGAGAAACACTACCATAGAGAAACACTACTATAGAGAAACACTCCCATAGATAGAAACACTACTATAGAGAAACACTACCATAGAGAAACACTACCATAGAGAAACACTACTATAGAGAAACACTACTATAGATAGAAACACTACCATAGATTTAAACACTACTATAGATAGAAACACTTCTATAGAGAAACACTACCATAGATAGAAACACTACCATAGATAGAAACACAACCATAGATAGAAACACTACCATAGAGAAACACTACCAGAGAGAGAAACACTACTATAGATAGAAACACTACCATAGAGAAACAATACCATAGAGAAACACTACCATAGAGAAACACTACCATAGATAGAAACACTACCATAGATAGAAGCACTACCATAGAGAAACACTACCATAGAGAGAAACACTACCATAGAGAGAAACACTACCATAGAGAAACACTACTATAGAGAAACACAACTATAGAGAAACACCACTATAGATATAAACACTACCATAGAGAAACACTACCATAGAGAGAAACACTACCATATATAGAAACACTACCATAGATAGAAACACTACTATAGATAGAAACACTACTATAGAGAAACACTACTATAGAGAAACACTACTATAGATAGAAACACTACCATAGGGAGAAACACTACCATAGATAGAAACACTACCATAGAGAGAAACACTACCATAGATAGAAACACTACCATAGATAGAAACACTACCATAGATAGAAACACTACTATAGAGAAACACAACTATAGAGAAACACTACTATAGATATAAACACTACCATAGAGAAACACTACCATAGAGAGAAACACTACCATAGAGAGAAACACTACCATAGAGAGAAACACTACTATAGAGAGAAAGAATACTATAGAGAAACACTACTATAGAGAGAAACACTACCATAGATAGAAACACTACCATAGAGAAACACTACTATAGAGAAACACAACTATAGAGAAACACTACTATAGATATAAACACTACCATAGAGAAACACTACCATAGAGAGAAACACTACCATAGATAGAAACACTACCATAGAGAAACACTACCATAGAGAAAAACTACCATAGAGAAACACTACCATAGAGAGAAACACTACCATAGATAGAAACACTACCATAGAGAAACACTGCTATAGAGAGAAACACTACCATAAATAGAAACACTACCATAGATAGAAACACTACTATAGATAGAAACACTACTATAGAGAAACACTACCATAGATAGAAACACTACTATAGAGAAACACTACTATAGAGAAACACTACTATAGAGAGAAACACTACTATAGAGAAACACAACCATAGAGAAACACTACCATAGAGAAACACTACCATAGATAGAAACACTACCATAGAGAAACACTACCATAGAGAAACACTACTTTAGAGAAACACTACCATAGAGAGAAACACTACTATAGAGAAAAACTACCATAGAGAAACACTACCATAGATAGAAACACTACTATAGAGAAACACTACCATAGATAGAAACACTACTATAGAGAAACACTACCATAGAGAGAAACACTACTATAGAGAAACACTACTATAGAGAGAAACACTACTATAGAGAAATACTACTATAGAGAAACACTACTATAGATAGAAACACTACCATAGATAGAAACACTACTATAGAGAAACACTACCATAGATAGAAACACTACCATAGATAGAAACACTACTATAGAGAAACACTACCATAGATAGAAACACTACCATAGATAGAAACACTACTATAGAGAAACACTACCATAGAGAAAAAGTACCATAGAGAAACACTACCATAGAGAGAAACACTACTATAGATAGAAACACTACCATAGAGAAACACTACCATAGAGAAACACTACCATAGAGAACCACTACCATAGATAGAAACACTACCATAGATAGAAACACTACCATAGAGAAACACTACAATAGAGAAACACTACTATAGAGAAACACAACTATAGAGAAACACTACTATAGATATAAACACTACCATAGAGAAACACTACCATAGAGAGAAACACTACCATAGATAGAAACACTACCATAGAGAAACACTACCATAGATAGAAACACTACCATAGATAGAAACGCTACCATAGATAGAAACACTACCATAGAGAAACACTACTTTAGAGAAACACTACCATAGAGAAACACTACCATAGAGAGAAATACTACTATAGAGAAACACTACCATAGAGAAACACTACTATAGAGAAACACTCCCATCGATAGAAACACTACTATAGAGAAACACTACTATAGAGAAACACTACTATAGATAGAAACACTACCATAGATTGAAACACTACTATAGGTAGAAACACTACTATAGAGAAACACTACCATAGATAGAAACACTACCATAGATAGAAACACTACCATAGATAGAAACACTACCATAGAGAAACACTACCATAGAGAGAAACACTACTATAGATAGAAACACTACCATAGAGAAACACTACCATAGAGAAACACTACCATAGAGAAACACTACCATAGATAGAAACACTACCATAGATAGAAACACTACCATAGAGAAACACTACCATAGAGAGAAACACTACCATAGAGAGAAACACTACCATAGAGAAACACTACTATAGAGAAACACAACTATAGAGAAACACTACTATAGATATAAACACTACCATAGAGAAACACTACCATAGAGAGAAACACTACCATAGATAGAAACACTACCATAGATAGAAACACTACTATAGATAGAAACACTACTATAGAGAAACACTACCATAGATAGAAACACTACTATAGAGAAACACTACTATAGAGAAACACTACCATAGATAGAAACACTACCATAGAGAAACACTACCATAGAGAAACACTACTTTAGAGAAACACTACCATAGAGAGAAACACTACTATAGAGAAAAACTACCATAGAGAAACACTACCATAGATAGAAACACTACTATAGAGAAACACTACCATAGATAGAAACACTACTATAGAGAAACACTACCATAGAGAGAAACACTACTATAGAGAAACACTACTATAGAGAGAAACACTACTATAGAGAAATACTACTATAGAGAAACACTACTATAGATAGAAACACTACCATAGATAGAAACACTACTATAGAGAAACACTACCATAGATAGAAACACTACCATAGATAGAAACACTACTATAGAGAAACACTACCATAGATAGAAACACTACTATAGAGAAACACTACCATAGAGAAAAAGTACCATAGAGAAACACTACCATAGAGAGAAACACTACTATAGATAGAAACACTACCATAGAGAAACACTACCATAGAGAAACACTACCATAGAGAACCACTACCATAGATAGAAACACTACCATAGATAGAAACACTACCATAGAGAAACACTACAATAGAGAAACACTACTATAGAGAAACACAACTATAGAGAAACACTACTATAGATATAAACACTACCATAGAGAAACACTACCATAGAGAGAAACACTACCATAGATAGAAACACTACCATAGAGAAACACTACCATAGATAGAAACACTACCATAGATAGAAACGCTACCATAGATAGAAACACTACCATAGAGAAACACTACTTTAGAGAAACACTACCATAGAGAAACACTACCATAGAGAGAAATACTACTATAGAGAAACACTACCATAGAGAAACACTACTATAGAGAAACACTCCCATAGATAGAAACACTACTATAGAGAAACACTACTATAGAGAAACAATACTATAGAGAAACACTACTATAGATAGAAACACTACCATAGATTGAAACACTACTATAGGTAGAAACACTACTATAGAGAAACACTACCATAGATAGAAACACTACCATAGATAGAAACACTACCATAGATAGAAACACTACCATAGAGAAACACTACCATAGAGAGAAACACTACTATAGATAGAAACACTACCATAGAGAAACACTACCATAGAGAAACACTACCATAGAGAAACACTACCATAGATAGAAACACTACCATAGATAGAAGCACTACCATAGAGAAACACTACCATAGAGAGAAACACTACCATAGAGAGAAACACTACCATAGAGAAACACTACTATAGAGAAACACAACTATAGAGAAACACTACTATAGATATAAACACTACCATAGAGAAACACTACCATAGAGAGAAACACTACCATAGATAGAAACACTACCATAGATAGAAACACTACTATAGATAGAAACACTACTATAGAGAAACACTACCATAGATAGAAACACTACTATAGAGAAACACTACTATAGAGAAACACTACCATAGAGAGAAACACTACTATAGAGAGAAAGAATACTATAGAGAAACACTACTATAGAGAGAAACACTACCATAGAGATACACTACCATAGAGAACCACTACCATAGAGAACCACTACCATAGATAGAAACACTACCATAGATAGAAACACTACCATAGAGAAACACTACAATAGAGAAACACTACTATAGAGAAACACAACTATAGAGAAACACTACTATAGATATAAACACTACCATAGAGAAACACTACCATAGAGAGAAACACTACCATAGATAGAAACACTACCATAGAGAAACACTACCATAGATAGAAACACTACCATAGATAGAAACACTACCATAGATAGAAACACTACCATAGAGAAACACTACTTTAGAGAAACACTACCATAGAGAAACACTACCATAGAGAGAAATACTACTATAGAGAAACACTACCATAGAGAAACACTACCATAGAGAAACACTACTATAGAGAAACACTCCCATAGATAGAAACACTACTATAGAGAAACACTACCATAGAGAAACACTACCATAGAGAAACACTACTATAGAGAAACACTACTATAGATAGAAACACTACCATAGATTGAAACACTACTATAGGTAGAAACACTACTATAGAGAAACACTACCATAGATAGAAACACTACCATAGATAGAAACACTACCATAGAGAAACACTACCATGGAGAGAAACACTACTATAGATAGAAACACTACCATAGAGAAACACTACCATAGAGAAACACTACCATAGAGAAACACTACCATAGATAGAAACACTACCATAGATAGAAGCACTACCATAGAGAAACACTACCATAGAGAGAAACACTACCATAGAGAGAAACACTACCATAGAGAAACACTACTATAGAGAAACACAACTATAGAGAAACACTACTATAGATATAAACACTACCATAGAGAAACACTACCATAGAGAGAAACACTACCATAGATAGAAACACTACCATAGATAGAAACACTACTATAGATAGAAACACTACTATAGAGAAACACTACCATAGATAGAAACACTACTATAGAGAAACACTACTATAGAGAAACACTACCATAGAGAGAAACACTACTATAGAGAGAAAGAATACTATAGAGAAACACTACTATAGAGAGAAACACTACCATAGATAGAAACACTACCATAGATAGAAACACAACTATAGAGAAACACAACTATAGAGAAACACTACTATAGATATAAACACTACCATAGAGAAACACTACCATAGAGAGAAACACTACCATAGATAGAAACACTACCATAGAGAAACACTACCATAGAGAAAAACTACCATAGAGAAACACTACCATAGAGAGAAACACTACCATAGATAGAAACACTACCATAGAGAAACACTACTATAGAGAAACACTACCATAGATAGAAACACTACTATAGAGAAACACTACTATAGAGAAACACTACCATAGAGAGAAACACTACTATAGAGAAACACTACCATAGAGAAACATTACCATAGAGAAACACTACCATAGAGAAACACTACTATAGAGAAACACTACCATAGAGAGAAACACTACTATAGAGAAAAACTACCATAGAGAAACACTACCATAGATAGAAACACTACTATAGAGAAACACTACCATAGATAGAAACACTACTATAGAGATACACAACCATAGAGAGAAACACTACTATAGAGAAACACTACTATAGAGAGAAACACTACTATAGAGAAATATTGCTATAGAGAAACACTACTATAGATAGAAACAATACCATAGAGAGAAACAATACTATAGAGAAACACTACCATAGATAGAAACACTACCATAGATAGAAACACTACTATAGAGAAACACTACCATAGATAGAAACACTACCATAGATAGAAACACTACTATAGAGAAACACTACCATAGAGAAAAAGTACCATAGAGAAAACACTACCATAGAGAGAAACACTACTATAGATAGAAACACTACCATAGAGAAACACTACCATAGAGAAACACTACCATAGAGAAACACTACCATAGATAGAAACACTACCATAGATAGAAACACTACCATAGAGAAACACTACAATAGAGAAACACTACTATAGAGAAACACAACTATAGAGAAACACTACTATAGATATAAACACTACCATAGAGAAACACTACCATAGAGAGAAACACTACCATAGATAGAAACACTACCATAGAGAAACACTACCATAGAGAAAAACTACCATAGAGAAACACTACCATAGAGAGAAACACTACCATAGATAGAAACAATACCATAGAGAAACACTACTATAGAGAGAAACACTACCATAGATAGAAACACTACCATAGATAGAAACACTACTATAGATAGAAACACTACTATAGAGAAACACTACCATAGATAGAAACACTACTATAGAGAAACACTACTATAGAGAAACACTACCATAGAGAGAAACACTACTATAGAGAGAAACAATACTATAGAGAAACACTACTATAGAGAGAAACACTACCATAGATAGAAACACTACCATAGAGAAACACTACTATAGAGAAACACAACTATAGAGAAACACTACTATAGATATAAACACTACCATAGAGAAACACTACCATAGAGAGAAACACTACCATAGATAGAAACACTACCATAGAGAAACACTACCATAGAGAAAATCTACCATAGAGAAACACTACCATAGAGAGAAACACTACCATAGATAGAAACACTACCATAGAGAAACACTGCTATAGAGAGAAACACTACCATAAATAGAAACACTACCATAGATAGAAACACTACTATAGATAGAAAAACTACTATAGAGAAACACTACCATAGATAGAAACACTACTATAGAGAAACACTACTATAGAGAAACACTACCATAGAGAGAAACACAACTATAGAGAAACACTACCATAGAGAAACACTACCATAGAGAAACACTACCATAGATAGAAACACTACCATAGAGAAAAACTACCATAGAGAAACACTACCATAGATAGAAACACTACTATAGAGAAACACTACCATAGATTGAAACACTAATATAGAGAAACACTACCATAGAGAGAAACACTACTATAGAGAAACACTACTATAGAGAGAAACACTACTATAGAGAAATACTACTATAGAGAAACACTACTATAGATAGAAACACTACCATAGAGAGAAACAATACTATAGAGAAACACTACCATAGAGAAACACTACCATAGAGAAACACTACCATAGAGAAACACTACCATAGATAGAAACACTACCATAGATAGAAACACTACCATAGATAGAAACACTACCATAGAGAGAAACACTACCATAGAGAAACACTACCATAGAGAGAAACACTACTATAGATAGAAACACTACCATAGAGAAACACTACTATAGAGAAACACTACCATAGATAGAAACAGTACCATCGATAGAAACACTACCATAGAGAAACACTACCATAGATAGAAACACTACCATAGAGAAACACTACCATAGAGAGAAACACTACTATAGAGAGAAACACTACTATAGAGAAACACTACCATAGATAGAAACACTACCATAGAGAAACACTACCATAGAGAGAAACACTACCATAGATAGAAACACTACCATAGAGAAACACTACCATAGAGAAACACTACTATAGAGAGAAAGAATACTATAGAGAAACACTACCATAGAGAGAAACACTACTATTGAGAAACACTACCATAGAGAAACACTACCATAGATAGAAACACTACTATAGAGAGAAACCCTACCATAGAGAAACACTACCATAGATAGAAACACTACCATAGAGAAACACTACCATTGAGAGAAACACTACTATAGAGAGAAACACTACTATAGAGAAACAGTACCATAGATAGAAACACTACCATAGAGAAACACTACCATAGAGAGAAACACTACCATAGATAGAAACACTACCATAGAGAAACACTACCATAGAGAAACACTACTATAGAGAGAAAGAATACTATAGAGAAACACTACCATAGAGAGAAACACTACTATTGAGAAACACTACCATAGAGAAACACTACCATAGATAGAAACACTACTATAGATAGAAACACTACCATAGAGAGAAACAATACTATAGAGAAACACTACTATAGAGAAACAATACTATAGAGCAATACTACCATAGATAGAAACACTTCCATAGATAGAAACACTACCATAGAGAAACACTACCATAGATAGAAACACTACTTTAGAGAAACACTACTATAGAGAAACACTACTATATAGAAACACTACAATAGATAGAAACACTACCATAGAGAGAAACACTACAATAGAGAGAAACACTACCATAGAGAAACACAACAATAGATAGAAACACTACCATAGAGAGAAACACTACCATAGAGAGAAACACTACAATAGAGAGAAACACTACCATAGAGAGAAACACTACTATAGAGAAACACTACCATAGAGAAACACTACTATAGAGAAACACTACCATAGATAGAAACACTACTATTGAGAAACACTACCATAGAGAAACACTACTATAGAGAAACACTACAACAGAGAGAAACACTACCCTAGAGAAACACTACCATAGATAGAAACACTACCATAGAGAGAAACACTACAATAGAGAGAAACACTACCATAGAGAGAAACACTACAATAGAGAGAAACGCTACCATAGATAGAAACACTACTATAGAGAAACACTACCATAGAGAAACACTACCATATAGAAACACTACTATAGAGAAACACTACTATAGAGAAACACTACTATAGAGAAACACTACCATAGAGAAACACTACTATAGAGAAACACTACCATAGAGAAACACTACCATAGAGAAACACTACCATAGATAGAAACACTACCATAGAGAAACACTACCATAGAGAAACACTACCATAGATAGAAACACTACCATAGATAGAAACACTACTATAGAGAAACACTACCATAGATAGAAACACTACCATAGAGAAACACTACCATAGAGAAACACTACCATAGAGAAACACTACCATAGAGAAACACTACCATAGATAGAAACACTACCATAGATAGAAACACTACTATAGAGAGAAACACTACCATAGAGAAACACTACCATAGAGAGAAACACTACTATAGATAGAAACACTACCATAGAGAAACACTACTATAGAGAAAACACTACCATAGATAGAAACACTACCATAGATAGAAACACTACCATAGAGAAACACTACCATAGATAGAAACACTACCATAGAGAAACACTACCATAGAGAAACACTACCATAGATAGAAACACTACTATAGAGAAACACTCCTATAGAGAAACACTACCATAGATAGAAACACTACTATAGATAGAAACACTACCATAGAGAGAAACACTACTATAGAGAAACACTACTATAGAGAAACACTACTATAGAGCAATACTACCATAGATAGAAACACTTCCATAGATAGAAACACTACCATAGAGAAACACTACCATAGATAGAAACACTACCATAGAGAAACACTACTATAGAGAAACACTACCATAGATAGAAACACTACTATAGAGAAACACTACCATAGAGAAACACTACTATAGAGAAACACTACCATAGATAGAAACACTACCATAGATAGAAACACTACTATAGAGAAACACTACCATAGAGAAAAAGTACCATAGAGAAACACTACCATAGAGAGAAACACTACTATAGATAGAAACACTACCATAGAGAAACACTACCATAGAGAAACACTACCATAGAGAAACACTACCATAGATAGAAACACTACCATAGATAGAAACACTACCATAGAGAAACACTACAATAGAGAAACACTACTATAGAGAAACACTACCATAGAGAAACACTACAATAGAGAAACACTACTATAGAGAAACACAACTATAGAGAAACACTACTATAGATATAAACACTACCATAGAGAAACACTACCATAGAGAGAAACACTACCATAGATAGAAACACTACCATAGAGAAACACTACCATAGAGAAAAACTACCATAGAGAAACACTACCATAGAGAGAAACACTACCATAGATAGAAACACTACCATAGATAGAAACACTACCATAGAGAGAAACACTACCATAGAGAAACACTACCATAGAGAGAAACACTACTATAGATAGAAACACTACCATAGAGAAACACTACTATAGAGAAACACTACCATAGATAGAAACACTACCATCGATAGAAACACTACCATAGAGAAACACTACCATAGATAGAAACACTACCATAGAGAAACACTACCATAGATAGAAACACTACTATAGAGAGAAACCCTAACATAGAGAAACACTACCATAGATAGAAACACTACCATAGAGAAACACTACCATAGAGAGAAACACTACTATAGAGAGAAACACTACTATAGAGAAACACTACCATAGATAGAAACACTACCATAGAGAAACACTACCATAGAGAGAAACACTACCATAGATAGAAACACTACCATAGAGAAACACTACCATAGAGAAACACTACTATAGAGAGAAAGAATACTATAGAGAAACACTACCATAGAGAGAAACACTACTATAGAGAGAAACACTACCATAGAGAAACACTACCATAGATAGAAACACTACTATAGATAGAAACACTACCATAGAGAGAAACAATACTATAGAGAAACACTACTATAGAGAAACAATACTATAGAGCAACACTACCATAGATAGAAACACTTCCATAGATAGAAACACTACCATAGAGAAACACTACCATAGATAGAAACACTACTATAGAGAAACACTACTATAGAGAAACACTACTATATAGAAACACTACAATAGATAGAAACACTACCATAGAGAGAAACACTACAATAGAGAGAAACACTACCAAAGAGAAACACAACAATAGATAGAAACCACTACCATAGAGACAGGATAACAAGCTACCATAGAGGAGAACAACTACAATTAGAGAGAAACAACTACATAGAGAGGACAAACCACTACTATAGAGAAACCACTACCATAGAGAGAAACACTACCATAGAGAGAAACGACTACAATAGAGAGGAAACAATACCATAGAGAGAAACACTACTATAGAGAAACACCTACATAGAGAAAAACTACCATAGAGAAACACTACCCATAGAGAGAAACACGACCATGAGGAGAACACTACCATAGATCGACACTACAACACCATAGATAGAAACAACATACCATAGAGAGAAACACTACCCTATATTTGCTGAGAAACACTACCATAGAGAGAAAACACTACTATAGAGAAACACTACCATAGAGAAAAACTACCATAGAGAAACACTACCATATAGAGAACACTACCATAGAT